>NW_015386421.1:1803219-1811565 GCF_001527695.2 Protobothrops mucrosquamatus
CCCCCCCTCCCCCCCCCCCCCCCCCCCCATGCATAAGGACACTTCTCTGTCCACTTTTATGAATCCAGAGGGATATGAATAGAAGAACCGGCCTCTATGCCTCTGCTTTCTAGATCCTCCCTATTCAGTTTCGATTGCTAGGAAGTAACACCGATCAGCCAGCATTAATCCATTTGAAAAAATAGACATAAGAAAGTGCTTGTCTTTTGCTGGTCTGTGTTGTATTGGTTTGATTCCAAACAGTAAAGTGTGTGTGTGAAAGCAGTTGGCTGCTTTGAATGGTTCACACTGCTGTGGAAAGTCTGCTAGCAGAGATTTACAAATGTTTGTGCTTCTTACCCCTGTTGTAGTTCATTGCATTTCTTCTTGTGTGCATGGTGAATATTTTTGCCTTCTCCCTTTTATGCTATTTTTTTCTGTTGTTGCCTAATATTCAGGAGCTCTTTTGGGGTAGCAGTGTACACCCCAGGATAGAAATGAAGAGGATAGGCTAGAACACAGAACAAGCCCATGTTGCCTAGGCAGCAGCTGCTTTGTGAATACTGCTGTTAAGGACATAATTGTCACTGCCTGTACTTTATGCACATTATTTTCCTTGACCTCACTATTTATAGTTCTTTGTCCTAGCCATGTATACATGTTTCCCAAAATGGCAGCCCAAATGGACTTCTGTATGAGCAGAAGATCTACATGCCCTTTCTCAAAAAAGGGCTGGTCAGCCAGTTGATTGGCTTATCTGTAAATGTTTATAATAATAATAATAAAGTTAGAAGGGACCTTGGAGGTCATCAAGTCCAACCCCCTGCTCAGGCAGGTAATCCTATACCATTTCGGACAAATGGCTGTCCAGTCTCTTCTTAAAAACCTCCAGTGTTGGAGCATTCACCGCTTCTGGAGGCAGGTTGTTCCACTGGTTAATTGTTCTAACTGTCAGGAAGTTTCTCCTTAGTTCTAGGTTGCTTCTCTTGTTCTGAGCTGGACCCTTGAAGTCTGCAGCAGACATAGCCAAATCTAGTTGCAGCAGACATAGCCAAATCTAGCCATGCAACAAGCGTAGAGTCCCTCAGAGTAACACTTATATTGTAGGTGATGTTCCTCTTAGATCAGGGCTTTTCAACCTTTTCACTCATTGTACCACTTTTAGGATATGGCAATATCCGGGTACCACCAGTCGCCTAGCAAGGTGTCAAAAACTTGATGACCCCCCCCCAAAAAAGGAAAAAAGTGATGAAGTACAGGTAGTCCTTGACTTACAACAGTTTGCTTAGTGACTGTTCGAAGTTACAATGGCACTGAAAAAAGTGCCCCCCAAACCACAGCGAGCAAGACGCCTGCCTACCCGGGTACTGTCCGAGGTTTTCATTGTTGGGAGCATTTCTGTTGAGGATTGGCAGCAGAGGTGGGGTGGGGGTGTTTGGTTTTTATTCCCCCCGTCTGCTGGGTGGTTGCAGCAGGTTTTGGTCACTTCCCATGATCCTGGGACACTGTGACTGTCATAAATATGAATTAGTTGCCAAGCATCTGAATGTAAATCACAAGACCCTGGAGATGCTGCAACATTCTAGCTGATCGGCACTTCTTCTGGGCTCAGCAGAAGCACCAGGATTAGCGCCGAGCTCCAGCTGGAGCCTAGCGTTGATCCTGGTGCTTCCACTGAGCCCTGACAGTCCCGAAGAAGCACTGATCCTGGCGCTTCCGCTGAGCCCTGACAGCCCTGCAGCTCAAGCCATCTCTCGCTCAGGCTTGTGCGGTGCTGCCACCGGTTCAGCTCATTCCCCTTCCCCACTACCACTTTTCTGGGATGGTCGCGTACCACCTGCCAGGTGCCAATGTACCACAGGTGGTACCCGTACCACTGGTTGGAAAGCCCTGTCTTAGATAATGTGCTCCATACAGTGAGCTGGAAGGCAGCAAGTGAAGGCTTAGCTCTGATTCACTTCCCATCTCTATCTACTGTCAGGAGTAGCTGCTTCATTGTACCCAGTAGCAGGGAAAAATGCATCTCAGAATAACACTTACTGCACCGGAAAAAGTGGGCTGTGGGCCATGAAAGTTTAGTATAATATTTAAGACAGAGCTGGGCAGGCTGCAGGTCCATACGCCACGTGTAGCCACTTTTAGCTTTTGTTACCAGCCTCTTTTATGAGCCTGCGCTTCCTGGAATCACATTACGGTACACTCTACGCAAATGTGATGGCAAAGCACCAAACCATAACCATCAGATTTAACAATAAATTTTAGCAAAAACAAAAGAAGATGAAATACTGTTGTTGTAAGCCTTTGTAACGCCTAGAAAACTAAAAGGTGAAACCAGAAAATGTGGAGCAGGACCAAAAATGCTACTTCATTTGATGACATCACTATATCATAGTTCTCTTACTTATAGAGCCTGCACCTGGCATGAAAAGCTGCAATTGGTCCTGTGCATCACGTGTCAATGTGTCACTGGGACAGCCATCAAGAGCTTTCTGGGACAGGGAAGACGCTAATCCCCTCACTGTGCTGCCTAGACATTCTTGAAATAGTATCATAAGCTCATCGTCCACTAATACCCTATCCCAAGATAGATACAGCATCTTATTGCCTGTTGCTGTTTATGAGATACGTAGCCATATAAACTGGTGAAGTAAATAAATAAATAAATAAATAAATAAATAAATAAATAAATAAATAAATAAATAAATAAATAAATAAATAAATAAATAAATAAATAAATAAATAAATAAATAAATAATTTCCTCAGATCCTTCCCTTTAGGGATTGACCATTATTGTTGCTTCCTTATAAGTATCTCTTTCTTATGAATATTTTTTTCTCATTTTTCTTGTAATTTTAAATCAACAAACATGTCCTAGGACAAAATGTTTCAGTGTGAAAACCACAGAGAATTTTCCCAACAGAGAAGACTATTACCGTAGGTGCTCAGATGTGCGTAATAACCTTTCTATCCTTTGTGATACATTTTCAACTCCTATTCATTTTCTTATGGCCCAGTGGTGACTTGGATTTTGCTTTACAAGTAAATTTTTTAGTAATCCATGCCCTTTTCAATAATTCTTCAGTATCTGGATCTTATTAAAACCAATGCTTGACAAAAGGCCCCATTCTGATGTTTGAATATGGACCATGCAGTATAAGATAAATATGAAACGGTGAGGGAGTGCAACATTTTGCTTTGATTTCTGAATTTTATTATACTTATTCACACATCAAGAAATTCACCTCCTAATTAAGTGAACTGTAGCATTTAGATCAGTACTACTATGCAGCCCCTTTCCTTGATGTTGGTTTTGACTAGGGAGCAAAATGGACAAATATTTTGGAGATCATTAGTAATTAGGTTATTAGAATAACACTCTGCTTTGGGTAACTATTTTAAGCCTATTTTGCCTTTTCCGACTAAATGCTCTCTAAGATGTCATTAGGACTGCTGTTAGGAATTCTACAGTCATAATTCCCACATCATGTATATAGGAAGATCCCAGTTTGGAAGGCTATTATGTTGTTATGGAAAACAAGACTGTTCAGTGTCAACCAACAACCCTGGGGGTGGGGCTCTTGTTTGGTTCAAGAGGTACAATGATGTGGACTCTCTTACATACCAAGTAAGGAATATGTTGGACGATAACCTGTCTAAAACTCCAAGAGTTTAATTCCTACATGGTTTTTAGCAATAATACTTTGATATGCTTTTCAGCTTTCCAGTCTGAGCTGCAGCCCTGGTATTCCCTGAAAGTCTTCCATCCTAGTGCTAATCAGGTCCAACCTTGCTTAGCTTCCAAGCCCAGAAGAGGTCAACCACAATAGCAAATATGGGGAATCGGCCAGAATGAATCAGATGACAGGCAGAGTGTTGTGATGCAAGCCCTACATCTTTTGATGTACAGGTGACACACAACAAAGGGATGGGACTTACATCACAGCAATATGTTTTCTGTCTTGCCTGTTTCAACACACACACACACACATTTACATACAACCCACAGACACTCTTAGTCTGATGTGGCCATTTGCAAGCCATTGCTAAAGCGTGTATTTATTCATAGCTTCTTGTGTGCTTTTGATATTCCCTTTTAATATTTCAAGTCAGACTTTTGCCCCCCAAAACAGAGGCATGAAAATGTTTCTTCTTGCATTTGGCCCATTCACCCTTCTGCTTTTTTTTTAATGCATTACTTCATTGTCCTTATTCTTATACACATAGTCAGGCCTTTTTTTCTCATAGAACACCCAGAACGGAGTTCCGGCACCTTTTTTGGATGGAACCTTGTAGGATAGGCAAGGAGGGTTGTATGATGTGTGTGAGTTCCGGCACCTTTTTTGTTTTTAGAAAAAAAGCACTGCACGTAGTCCTCAATTTACAGCTACAACTGGGGCCAGAATTACTCTTGCTATGCAGGGTGGCTGTTAAGTGAGTTTACACTTGATTTTACAATCTTTCACAACATTAGTTTTGTTAAGCAAATCACTGCAGTTGTTAAGTGAATTATGCAGTCGTTAAGCTAATCAGATTTTCCCCATTGACTTTGTTTCTTGGAAGCCAGCTGGAAAGGTTGCAAATGACAATCGCAATCCCATGACCCTGGAATGCTGTAATCATTGTTAATATATGCTGGCTGGAAAAGTGCCCAAATTTTGATCACGTGACTGTGGGGATGCTGCCATAGTAGTAAGTGTGAGGACCAGTTGTAAATCTCTTTTTTTTTAGCGCTGCCGTAACTTCAAATACTTGCTGAATGAATGGTTGTAAGTCAAGGACTACTTATACAGTGTTAGAATTGCCTACATTTCCTCCAATATAATAAAGTTTTTTCTCCCTGTCTTTGAAAAATGGATTCCTCACAATTGACCACATCATTTTAGTCTCCTAAAATATAGCCAGTTCTAATAAACGAATGAAGTACAGAAAAGAGAAAAATTAGTTGAAGTGTGGCAAATTTTTAAGAATACTTAAAAGTATTTAAGAATACCTCAAATACTTCATTCTTAAAAGTATTTAAGAATACTTCATAGACACAATTACTTTGCAGTATATTGGTCTGGGAATAAGGCCGCACCCTCCCATTCGCAGAACTAATACTAAAAGAATCCTTATGGCCAAATCAGTTCATCCTGGCTAAAGAAATTGGCTGCTAGATCCAGTTGCCCTACTTGGAGGAGTGAATTCAAATCCTGCTGTATCCAGAGAGAAGCTGACATGCTGAATTCAATATTTCTTCCATATTCTGAATAGTGATTGGCAAAAAAGATGATGAAATAGAGAGACCAGGCTTGTCAACTAAGGGAGAGTTGAGAGGAACTACAGCAGGCAACAAATCTTTTAGGAAGTCAAAACTTAGATTTAGATAGAATAGGTTGTTCTTATAGCTACAAACATGCATCACTATTATTACTGTACAGATTTTAACTATTACAGTGGAGCTATCAGTGATAACAAACAATGTTTTGAGGCACAGGAAACAGGTTTGAATATTTATCTTTTCTGGATGCTGTGCTATAAATCTGAACTTTGGAGCATTTTTATTCCACTTCTTGCTGAATCTTGGAAATCAATCCATTAAAAAACTTTACAAAGCATTCCTCTTTTACAAAGTGTGTGTATTAGTGGGAAAGAGAGGCAAAGTTATGATCACCAAATATTTGTTACACTGTAATATTTTTATAGGAACTTTGTGCCAGGGGGATAAAGGGAATGAGGGAAAGAGTTTAAAAAATCTTAAGTGACAGCAAGCGGATTCCAAGACAGATTTCTCTCTATCCCAGTGTACAAATAAGACTTAGTCTTGATGCGGGTGAAGAAGGAGAATGCAAACTTGAAACTCAACATTAAGAAAACCAAGATCATGGCATCCAGCCCTCTCAATTCCTGGCAAATAGATGGGGAAGAAATGGAGGTAGTGACAGATTTTATTTTCCTGGGCTCCACAATCACCACAGATGGGGACTGCAGCCAAGAAATGAAAAGACGCTTGCTCCTGGGGAGGAAAGCTATGGCAAATCTAGACAGCATACTAAAAAGCGGAGACATCACCCTGCCAACAAAAGTGTGTATAGTCAAGGCCATGGTTTTCCCAGTTGCAATGTATGGCTGTGAAAGTTGAACCATAAGAAAGGTTGAGCGCTAAAAAATTGAGGCCTTTGAACTATGGTGCTGGAGAAGACTCCTGCAAGTCCCCTGGACTGCAAGGCGTTCAAACCGGTCAGTCCTAGAGGGGATCAGCCCTGACTGCTCTTTTGAAGGCTAGATCCTGAAGTTGAAACTCAAGTACTTTGGCCACCTAATGAGAAGGAAGGACTCACTGGAGAAAAGCCTGATGCTGGGAAAGATTGAGGGCAATAGAAGAAGGGGACGACAGAGAATGAGGTGGCTGGATGGAGTCACTGAAGCAGTAGGCCTGAGCTTAAATGGACTCCAGAAGATGGTAGAGGACAGGAAGGCCTAGAGGAAAGTTGTCCATGGGGTCGCGATGGGTCGGACACGACTTTGCAACTAACAACAACAACAGCTAATAAATATCAGGATTGGTGGAAGAGGTAAACCTGAGAAAAACAGCTCTGTCCATTCCTTCCTGAGTCCAGATAGACAAGGTTGACGCTCCAGCCAGAGCGTCCCGGGTGTCAAACTCAATTGCGTCACGTGACGTATTATGATGTTTTTTGCCTTTGCGGAGCTGGGGTAGGGGTGGCCTGCACATGGCGCATCTGGACCACGGGCTGCCAGTTTGACACCCAGTTCCAGAGTTGCTGCAGGATGACATCTGGAGAAACAATCCAGCGTTTGATATAGCTTAAATTTTAAAGACCTGTCAGAAAACCCAGTAACTACATGGAAGGCTACCGGCTGGTATGAATCTTGAAACATTAAGACAGTTGCCTGTTTCACATATACTAATCCATATACTAATTCTCTTTGTTTCTCTGATACACCTGGAAAGTGTGTGTGTACTGTAGGTAAGTGTGTGCAAACATTTTCTAAAGAGGTGCATTTCCGACCCCCCAAGCATTAGTGCCATTCTTGCTTGCTTATTTTAAGGACATGATGTTTTGTCCTTGGAATTGCTGTTGCTGGCACAACAATTCGGCCAGCGGCTCCTGACTTTTGAGCAGTTTCTCTGTCTGCTTGGGTGCTTACAGCATCTTTTGGAGTATTTTTAGGTGTCAAAGGAGCAGGGGCCACCATGGTGTTTATTTCAGAATCAATGCAAGGGGGTTACACTCCGAGTTGTGAGGTTGTGAATTAATGTGAGACAGTGGACTTGTTTGTGGAGATTTCAGAAGCAGCCTTGGCTCATGCATGTTGGCCCCTGACCAAGCCACCTCCTGCGCACCCTCACACACACACACACATACACACACACGGGGTGCTGAGTCTTTATTAGGCTGCGGAAGTATGTCTGTTTGGAATAATAAGATGGAACAGAGGGAAGTTGGGGGGTTGATGTGGATTTTCTGCCTGAGCAGCCCTGGAGAATTGATGCCCAATCGTCAGCAGAGCCTGAGAAAATAGCCTTAGGATGTATGTGCCTGGCACAGGACACTTCCCCACATCCTCCAGAATGACAGGGACAAAACTTCCACCTGTGAATGGGGGAGCTAGATAGAGTTAACATCTCATACTTGGGGGAAACAATTTCTCTCTCCAGAAGACAGTTATTATTACCTGACTGGTTGCCCTTGTTCCTGAAGTCTAAAGTGAAATTTAGGAAAGATGGAGCTTAGGCTGCCTGGCCATGTGCATTCAAACATGTATCAGTGTCTTTGGCACCCATATGCTTTAATGCCTCAGTATTATGATGTGCTGCTAGTGGTGGTCAGTGTAGACCCACATGGATGCTGTATGTGAGAAAAGGTTTGAGAAGATCTTTCTGTCCTCTAGGATGAATAAACACTCAAAGCCAGCATTGGCTTTGTAAACTGCTCTGCCACAGCCTCCCAATTTACCAGTTGTTCCTTTCTTTATTGTGCTATTACTGCTGGTATCCTTCTGTTTATTTTTAGTCAGGGGTCCCACAGTTTGCCTTCTGGAATCTGGATGAAACATTTAATCCTAGTCTGGAGTTCTGACCAATATCTCAAAAGTAGTAGCTTGTTTAGCATTGCAAACTCATTAAACCTTTCAGATATTAAGACTTGGTCAATTTTATTTGATAGTTAGTTCTTCTGCTAAACCTCCACAGCACTGCTGGGCCTGATGGTTTTCATATAATAATATTGCAAGTGGAGGGGGATTTAAATCCTCTCCAAATATGAGCCAGAAATTCACTCTTATCTTTTCCAGTATTATTATTATTATTATTATTATTAAATTAAATTTATATCCCGCCCTTCTCCTTGCGGACTCAGGGG
>NW_015386421.1:1811665-1871717 GCF_001527695.2 Protobothrops mucrosquamatus
CTCTAAAAATTACCCTAGGCCAGTCCTGCAAGCTGGAACAACCAAGTCTTAAGGGCGCGGCGGAAGGAAGGGAGATCAGGGATCACCCTGATCTCTGGGGGCAGTTCATTCCAGAGGGTGGGAGCTCCCACAGAGAAGGCCCTCCCCCTTGGGGTCGCCAGCCGGCACTGTCTGGCCGACGGCACCCTGAGGAGACCCAAGTCCAAAAAGCATTATAAAAAAACTCTTGAGTCCAAAAACATTTTTAAAATCCATAATGTTCTATCCTAGGTTAAAAAACAAAGTAAACTATATTTTATTTTCACTTCTTTATTATCTCAAATATTGAAAGCAATTTTGTGTATAACAAGCATATTGACTTAACTTCATCAGCATGAAGGACGCTAAATTATTGATATACATTTGCAAGTAAGTGCAAGCTAAATTGGAAACTTTAGTAGAATGTTTATTTATCTACATTCAAAAAACAGTATAAAGTAGCTGCCGAGTTTGCAAGCACTGCTTGAGAAAAATCATCAAGGCTATCGAATTGTAATTTGCAATTGAAAATGGAGATGTCTCTCGATGTAAAATTCTACCTGATGCTAAGAAACAAAATAACTACTAACTTCCACTTCACTTAATGCCGTTATATGTATCTTAAGTCAGGTTGAGTAAAATCAAGATTTTATGCAAACACTCAGAGTTTATAACCTAGGAGATTTCTCTATGAAAACAGATGTTCGAGCACCAACACGCTTGGATTCTCTGATGTGGCAAGATGTGTTTAACAGCTGGAGCAAGGGAGAACCCTTTATACCATCACCCCTTGTTTTCTCTATGCAGAGATGCCTTTCCCTGCTGCATCCAAGCAAATGCATTCAGTGTGAAATTCAGAGGAAGAATATTTCATTGGAAGTATATTTCCTTTAATGTCCTCTCTTCCCTCCAAAGGATAAATTACAATGCATGATAACTTTTGAGTTTTAGATCCTGAAATTATACGCAGAGCCTGATAGGGTTGATAAGCTTTTTTTCCTACTTTTTTCCGCATTATGAGAGACATCGAGTGACTGCAGCTTATTTCACACTATCCAAATTAAATTAACTACAAGCATATTGTTGTTCTTTGGTGAATAGATATGTGAAATAACTTCAAGTTTTATATGTTCCGAAATATGTGTGCAAGATATTTTAAGAAATACAGGTCTGTATTTGTTTATTCTGGTGTAAACATTCATTGCCAGATTTTTTTCAAGAGAATTTAAAACACGTAAATGTAGTTAACTTTTAATGGGACTTCTCTCTTGTAATAGACACATTTTAAAATTACACAGAAGTTATTCCATAATTTTATTACAAGAATTTTTAAATATTTTAATAAAATAGTTTATATATTAATTGTGCTAACTGTGATACTATACTATAATCAAAGTAAACATAGCTGTATTTAATTTTTGATTAAATATATCTGCCTTTTAACATGGGTATTTTAATCTTCCTAATCTGTTATTATTTAATACCAATATAATCTTTAAAAACAAATTAATATATGAATATATCTATTTTAGTTTTCTTCTTTAATAGTTTTGTTTCTTTAATTTTTTAAAGTAAAATGGCTGATGTTTTATTATATATATGGAAGCACCTAGATGACTTTAGCTGATCTTGAAAACCTACCCAGGATTGGATCTGGTTATTTCTTGAATAGGGGAACACCAGGAAATCCCAGGATTGTTAATTGTTAGCTGTACTGTAATTTTATGTTCCAATTTGGGTTCACAATCAACTTCCTCTGACTTTTTTTTATAAATGTTGCTTGTTTGTTTGTTAGAGCTACCAATAAGCGTTGCCATCATAAATATTTTAGAATTAAAAAAAGATAAAGGTTTCCCCTGTCTGACTCTAGGGGGCAGTGCTCATCTCTATTTTTTAGCTGAGGGAGCCAATGCTGTCCAAAGAGACTCCTGTGGTTGTGACTATACACCAAGGCGCATGGAAGGCTGTTACCTTCCCACCAAAATGGTTCCTATTTATCTATTTGCATTTGCATGCTTTCAAGCTGCTAGGTGGGCCGGAGCTGGGGCAAGTAATGGGAGCTCACCGCATTGCACAGTACTCGGGTCTCGAATCCAGACTGTCAGCTTTCTAGCTGACAAGCTCAGCATCTTGTATTGCTGAGGCATAGCATCCCTCTTATCCTTAACTGATAATTACTATTATTTTATAATTAAATATCAGCTAAGGTTCCAACCCTACAGTAATGGCAGTGGCTGAGAAGTGGCTTAAGTAAGAGTAGACACACATATGGTTAAGTTGCAGAGATACCATCTGTGAGATTTTCCTGAGAATAATTCTCTGAAAAATAGAATAAATATTTATGATATTATGAATAATGATACAGAGTTGTGGCTTGAGTGGCATACAAATTTAATAATAAATATAATAAATATAAATATAACTCTGAGGCATCTATTTCTTGGTATATGTTGTGATTAATCCTTCTAAGGTGTCTGTCTGTCTGTCTGTTTGTTTGTTTGTTTGGTACATTTGAGTCAGTGTTGATTCCTGGCAACTGCCTGGAGAAGCCCTTGCAATTTTCTTGTCAAGTTTTCAGAAATGGTTTGCTGTTGTGTGCTTCTGAGGGCTGAGGGAGAGTGACTGACGCAAGTCATCGAGCTGGCTTAGTGTGTAAGGCATGGCTAGAACTCGTAGTCCCTTAGTTTCTAGTCTGCTGCCTTACTGCAGCAAAATGTATAATACAGATAGTCCTCCACCTACGACCATTTGTTATAGTGACTGTTCAAAGTTATGATGGTGCTGAAAAAAGTGACAACCATCACGTGATCACGATCAGGGTGCATGACAGCCAATGTGTATTTACAGCAGCATCCTGGAGTCACATGATGGCCATTTACGACCTTCCTGTCTGACTTCTGACAAGCAAAGTCAGTGGGGGAAGCGCAATTCACTTAACGACTGTGTGATTCGGTTAACAATAGGTGGCAAAAAAGGTCATAAAACAGGATATGACTTACTCAATGACCACATGCCTTAGCAATAGTAGTTCCAGTTTCAGTTGTGGTCATAACCTGAGGACTACCTGTAGTGGTAAAATATTCCTAAACTAAAAATACAGCATGGATTGAGTTTTCTGTCCTATCTTTGTCTACCATACCTCTCAGATCTATTGATAGATGCATATTTGTTTTTTTAACAGTAATACTGCTTATATTGTAAAGTTATTTGCGTGTTGAAGGTTTGAACAACTTCTGGTCTGATATTTGTCATGGCTCAAGAAGGATGCCAGGTGCAGATTTAAAATGTTTGCATTCCTTATTTGTACCTTATAGCACATGGTTATTGTTTTATTAATACTGAATAAAAATTAAATCTTCCCTGTGCTAAAGAGTTGAAGGAACTATACTAGATCTCATGAGTATCTGCTGGAGGCTCTTTATGTTAAACAAGTGATTGCATAAGTATATTCAGTTATTTCAAATAGCCCCTAGAATTGCCGCATAAGCTAGAAAAAGACTGATAGCTGTTGTGACATTACTGTTATCGGAGCATGAGATGTCTTTGCATTCAGTGGCATATTTAATTCCACCATCACCTCTTCCCCGAATTTGTGTCCTTTTATGTTATGGTGGCTTGGTTTTAGTGTTGGTATAACTTGCATAGTGTAAATAAGCTAAAAATATTCCCTATTTCATATCTTTTAAGTGGAAATGCTTTTTTTTTTTTGCTTTTTGGGTGAGATTGTAAGAACTCTTAGATCAAGCTAAGGCCAATCTTCATCCAGCATTTTCTTTCTCTCAATGACCAACCAGGTACCACTGTTTATAAGGAGATATTTCCTAAGAACTGAAATTTGGAGATAGTAATGAGTCATGAATTGTTTCTGTCCCCTTTTAAAGCTATCCAGGTTAGTGGCCATCCCTATGTCTTGTCATAAGGAATTTCCATGTTTTAAAAATTAATTTTGTTGAAAGTTTTAAAGAGATCATAAAAACTAACACAAACTAGTATGAAATGGAGAAAACAAAGAAAAGAGAGAGACAGGGAAAAAAGGAAAAAATAGTAATGAAAAAGGATAAAAAGAAACAGAAAGAACCTTCTGATTTATTCTACAGCAAATATAAACATGATTACAAAATTATCTCTTACTCTATGATTATGAAATAGCTAACTTTTTTCTATCATCAAAACTACAAGTCATAAGTGATTTTGGGGAGGGGGTTATGCAAAAAAGTCTATACGGGCTAGTGTCTTTTCTCTGATCAAGGAAGTCAATTTAGCCATCTCTGAAAGCTCCATCATATTCACCAACCATTCCTCCATTGTGGGCAGTGTCAAACATTTCCACTTTCGAGCATACAATAGTCTTCCTGCAGTTGTCACATATAAACATAAAGTTCCATGACTTTTTCTAGTTGCTTGTCTGAGTCCCAAAAGAAAAATCTCTGGTTTCAATTGTACTTTAATCTGTAAAATCTTCTGAATTAATACATGTATTTGTATCCAAACTGTTTTGGCTTTTTTACATGACCACCAAAGATGATAAAATATCCCTTCTTGGTCACATTTCCAGCAAAAATTTGAAGCACCTTTATACATTCTAGAAAATTTCTCTGGTGTCAAATATCAACAATATATCATTTTCTAAAGATTCTCGTTAAGATTAGAACATAATTCAAATTTCAATCTCTTCAGCCACATATTTTCCTGTTGTCCATTTGTATACTGTGGCAAAGTTTTTAGCCCATTTAAACATACATTCTTTCGCTTAATCTTGTTCTCATATTTTAACAAAAGTTTATACATTTTAGCAATAACTTATTCATCATTAGTACATAATTTTGTTTCAAACTCAGTTTTACATTATTCAAAACAAAAACTATAATTCACTTTAATGCTTTCTGGTAAGTGTATATAAGAAAACCACTGACAAATCGATTGTCAAATCTTCTCTTGACTTTATTTTACAATCTCCTTGAGAAAATTCTAGTACCTAATGATAAGTTAGTCATTTATCTATCATTTCTTGTCTATAAAATGCTTCTTGTGCTGAAAGCTACACAGGTGTTTTCAGGTACAACCTAAACTTGTAAGGAGTTCCAATATTGCCCTTTTATTGTTCTTGTTAGTGGTATCAGCACAATTATGTTTTCCAGCTTATGTAAGTAGTGAAGATTTCAGTGAAGTTTACAATAAATGTCAGAAAAAGGAATAATTCAACTCTATTCTTAAACAATTGTAAACATGCTGGAGGTTTTCAAGAAAAGAGTGGAAAATCGTTTTTCCGGGATGATATAAGATCTCCTGCCATTGGGCAGAGGGTTGGACTAGATAACCTCCAAGATCCCTTCCAGTCTTATGATTCAATAATTCTGTGATTCTGTGTTAGGCTGTTAGGCAGCTCTGTTGTAAGGTATTCCTTCCCTCCTTGTGTAATGTCTTTATTATCCCCTCTCCCTATGCATCTGGCTGTTATCCCGATGTCTGAGGCTTTCATCTCATATTTCCTTACAGTTCATAGCAGGCAACTGATTTTTGAGGAATTTATGAAATGCCTTGACATCGCATGTGGGGAAATGGCTTTTACAAGCCGTTCTTTGTAGTTTCTTTTACTCAGATATGATCTATGTTTTACTTATAGTTTAATATTTATGATTTTGCCTGCCTATTTTTCTTTTATTTTACTTTACAATGCTTTACAGCCTGCTCCAATCCCAAAGAATTTTGACTGGGATATAGCAGATTTCGTAATATAATTTAATGTGACTGAATTATTCCATTTAAACAAAATAGTAATAGGAACCAAAAAGTGGGTCCAAACTATAAAATTAATTTCTGACAGAAGTAAAACTAAATATTATCAAAAGCAAACTTAAAATTCAGTGTTTGACCTGAAGAACAAATTAGCAGTTCTAAATCTATGTGTGGTAGGCAATTCGAAGCAGTCCTTGGAAGATCATTCATTATAGTTTTCAAGTTTTAGTCAATGCATGTTTATTAATAGCTGGTACTTACATGAACACAGACGGTTTTTTAAAGAGTAATTACTTAAATACATGAATACACGTCAATGTGGTGCATACAGACGTATATTTGCATTTACAATATAGTCTGGAGAGTGGTATTGTGATTTGGATACATGGTCCTACAGCCTGGTTATTATAAAAAAGCATGCTCTGTGGAATTAATGTACTATAGTGCAAGGGTCCCCAACCCCCGGTCCGTGGACCAGCACTGGGCCGCAGCATGCCAGAAACCAGGCCATGCAAACAAGCAAAGCCCCATCCGTGGGGATACAGGCAGCATGCAAAAGCACACCCCCTCCAGTCTATGAAAAAAACTGTCTCCATGGAACTGGAGCCCAAAAGGTTGTGGGCCACTGCTATAGTGGACAACAGAAAGCTGCTTTAATCTGTGCATTGAATTTTTTTCTGCCTAATCTAACTAGCTCCCCCTACTGATTGCATCAAAAACTGCTGGTGTTCCTATCTGCTTTTCCTGCATCAGTGGAATCAAGGTCATACAGAGCCAGGGACTGGTCAAGCCTAGCATTTTGTAACAATTGCCTCCACACCAGAGCCGTTCTATGTGTAGCTATGGTAGGCCCCCAGACCTCATCTGGCATATACCCGCCCCCCTCCTTTTCCACATTTTACTGTGACGGTCTGCGATGTTGCATTCATGCCTCATTGGGCTTCTTGATGTCGATGTTCAGGAAACATCTGGGCTGCTTGAAGCCATAGAAGGGAGCAGGAAAGCTTAACATTCTGTCATAGGCTGTACTAGACAACCCTCCCTAATAAAAAAAGCCAAAGCAAGCTGTGCTGAGATCAGAACTCAAGGAGAGGATAAAATTTCTATATTCTTGGAATATATCCAAATTTTGGGTAAACCTAAATCATTGGAGTGTCATTTTCATTCATTCTCTTATTCACTGTTTGAATGTCACCAGATGGTCCAGTTTGTGCAAGGTGACCTTGTAAATGGTTACCATAGAAATGGCCATCATGATGCTAAGAAGAAGAGATAGCAGCTAGAGATCATGAGCATCAGAAGAAGTCTGGGATATCTTACTTTAAATTCATGCCATTGAGACCTGCGCTCCCCTTTCCACTTAGATCATGCTCCTCACTTTTCTTCATCCCACCCTGGAATCAGGGACATATACGGTAAATCAAGGTGATAACGTTAAAATTCATCCTCACAAATTGCTACTGAACTAAATATTTCTGGTTTATTTAAAGATACGGAGGTTGCTAAAGAGGTAGCCTATTTGAAGGTGAGGATTAGACAGTACTTAGCTATCCTGTATTTGTACAGTAATGAGTTTAGTCCAGCCTTCCTATACTCTGAGTTGCAAAATCAGGAAATCTTTGATCTTTGAAATCTTTGAGAGTTGAATAGAAGAAGTTGGAATGAATTGTTGGTCAACACTAATGTTGGAAACTTGCATTTATTAATTAGCCTATTGGAAACTTGCATTTATTAATTAGCCTATTGGTTCAGTCCGGTATTATGGACTCTGGACTGCAAACATATATTCTGCAATGGAGCTCTTTTACCTCTGTAAAAGAGAGAAAAGCTCATCTAGCCCTCCTCCCTCATGTCTAGAGTGGGTTTCCAATTCACAGTTCTCAACCTATAGTATTAGCAACCTGCTGTTACCAATTCAGCCAGCAATCCAGAACCTAACTATGAAACACTGTCACACATATATCCATGCGGAGTGGGAGAAAAGAAGAGTATTGACTTTCATCATCAAGTCTTTGCTGTTCACATCTGTCACCCAGATTGCCCTCAGCCTTAGAGAGAATGTGGTGTTCTATACAGTGCTTTTTTTGTAAAATAAAAATAAAAAAAGGTGCCGGAACTCACACACGTCATACAACCCGCCTTGCCTACCCTACAAGGTTCCATCCAAAAAAGGTTGCCGGAACTCCGTTCTGGGCGTTCTATGACAAAAAAAGCCCTGGTTCTATATATACGGGTCTTAGAATGACCTCTTAGCAACCCTAGCTTGTTATCAGTTCTAGGACTGGTTGGGCTTGTCAGGATGCCCTGCAACAGGTGCTTGCAAGCAGGAGCCCTTGGAAGATCAGGGTGCGCCAGCCAAGCCTAAAATAACCCAGTAAAGAGGGAACATATGAACACAGTGAATGAATGCTGATGATGTAGATACCAGTGAAACTGTATTCTTCAATGTATTCCAAGCATACCTGGTTCCAAGAAACTAAACCAAGCTGCATGCAGAGACACTAACCCTGAGCACCCAGCTTGAAGAATATCTCAGCCCAGCTAAGTAAAGGGCTTGTTAATGGCATTACTTACTAACTACCCTTCTCCTTGTCCAGACACAATATGGGGTCTGAGCCTACCCTTTTAAATTAAATTTTTAGTAGAAACGGCCAAATTTAAATAGTTATTTTTAATCTTTTTAAATTTTGTATTGTATTATATCATTGTTTTAAACTGGCTGTAAGCCGCCCTGAGTCCTCCGGGAGAAGGGCGGGGTATAAATTTAATAAAATCAAAATCAAATCAAATCCATTTGTTGAAGCTGATTAATTGGGCTGGTGGTAGTGGTCAGTACCCGACCCAGATAATTAATCCTAATTACACAAAATCAGGTGGTTGAGTCATCTTTTTCAGCATTGTGTGTATGTGTGCTGGGCAGACAAGAAAGATACAATAGGTTCCCCATTCAATGTAGCCTTAGAGTTCAATCTTAATTCTAACTGATAATACAATTGCAACTTGAACTTTCTCTGTCTCTCAGATTATTGCCTTCATGTTATGTCCTGCAGCTAAGATTGAAAGTGCCTATTGCTTCAACTGTTATAACCACGTTCTCTGTAATATCGTAGCTACTGTAGGAGAGCATACACTTTGCATGAAAGAGGCCTGAAGTTCATTCTCTGGTGTCTTCTGTCTAAAACCCTAGGCCAGGGGTAGGCAACCTTGGCTCTTTTATGACTCATGGACTTCAACTCCCAGAATTCCTGAGCCAGCATGGCTGGCTCAGGAATTCTGGGAGTTGAAGTCCACGAGTCATAAAAGAGCCAAGGTTGCCTACCCCTGCCCTAGGCACTACCTTCTTTGGATGTGTTGAAGAGGCTAGAGAGTCTTCTGCTTGGGTTGCTTTGATTGGGACTCTTGCATCCCAATGTCTAAGTACTTGTAAGAAGACAGTTCTCAGTTTGAAAGCTATCTATTACAATTCAGCATGGAAAATAGAAGAGTGCAAATATAAAGGGATGTACATTGCTGCTCAAAATCCAGACCTGTCATACAAATTAATGGAATCAGAGCTAGCAATGAATAGAGACTGCTGAAATGGAACAGTACTGTACATCTGTTATATTAAAAAAAAGCCAATAACAGGTGTGGGATGATAAAGAAGGGTACTGAGAATGAGATGTCAATATCACAATGTCCTTTGATAAATCAATGGTGAAGCCACATCTGGAATATTGAGGATAATTGAGATGATCAAGGAGCTGGCGCAGCTTCTCTATGAGGAAAAATTGCAACATATGGGGCTATTTAGTCTAGAAGGGAAGTGAATAAAGGAGGACATGATTAAGGTGTGTAAAAGTATTACAGGATTAAGGTGCATAAAAGATAAAACGGACAAGGAGAAGCTATTTTCCCCTCCTCAAAAGACTACAACCCAAGTTCATGCAATGAAATTGAATACTAAAAGAATCATGATAAACAAAAGGATTTTTTAAAATACAAAATGTAATTCAACTTTGGTATTCAGTACCACATGATGTGATGTCGGCTACCAGCTTCGCTGGCTTCAAAAAAAGGGTTGGACCAATTCATGGAAGTCATGGAGATCAATGGCAATTAGGCTTACTGGCAGTGTGATTGCCTCTGAAGGCCATCTGCAGGCAGTCTAGTGGTCTTGCTTTTGCAGTTGTTTGGCCACTGTGAAAACAGACTGCCAGACTAGATGGGCTAGGGATCCAATCCAGTAGGACGCTGCTTATGTGAGGGGTCCATGGTGCTCTCTGAGCTTGCTTGTTTTCTTGCAGACGTTTCATTACCCTAACTAGGTAACATCATCAGTGCTAGACTGTGCTTACTTGTTTTCTTGCAAATGTTTCATTACCCTAACTAGGTAACATCAGACTAGCACTGATGGTGCTACCTAGTTAGGGTAATGAAAAGTCTGCAAGAAAACAAGCAAGCTCAGAGAGCACCAAGGACCCCTCATTTCAACCCAGAGCTACAAATATTCTCCTTCTTATGTTTATTGTAAGAACAATGAAAGAGAAAGCAATAATTAGAAGTTGCCTATTTATTACTTCCCAATAAATGGAATAGATACCAAGTCTGAGTCATATTCTTCCTCACTGTATAAAAATATTAAATTTCTCTTTCAATTGGAATAATTATTTAAAAAATTATATCTAAAATACTTTTGTAGAAATTAGTATGTTATTAATAGCACCAGCCCAAACCTCTATATGTAGATTTTGCTGGAATCCTACTTTATCTTCTGGTAATATTTCTTTTCATGCATTTTGGACCAATTTAAGAAAGCCAAATAAGGTTCATGCGTGTGCTTGCTGTTTAAATCAGGAAAAGTGTGTGTGAAATTAATGTAAAAAGCTCTTCTCTCCCGTGAGTTTGCTTTGTTCTAACGTGGCATTTTCCAGATTACTCTTCAATGAAAGACAAAATATTGGAAAATTCAGCCACAGTTATTCAAGATATTCCATAGTTTGGCCTGATCAGTTTCCCCATCTACCTCAATTCGGTAGAATAGACAGGAGATAAATTTCGCCTCCTGCAAGTGAAGAGAGGTATTGATGAGATTTCAAACGCCCGAGGGCTCTTACCCTGCATGTGGGGTGCAGGAAGACTGACAGGAAAGGAAAGGGAGAAAAAGAAATGGAGAAACCAGCTGGAGAGCTGTGTGTCTGGGTACGGAATGCTGATGGGCTCCCCGGTAGGGCACGCAGGGGACTGGGCAGGCGGGGGCAGCATGGTGCTGGAGGAACTGAGCTGAAAGTAATGCCAAGTCCATGAGTAAGAGGCAAGCGCATTATCACCCCAGAAGCAGCAGGACTGGATGGGAAGAAAGCAGCAAGCAGGAGCAGCAGCAGTGCTTGCAACGCCCCAAGATATCAGGAATGAGCAGCCAAGGGAGACCTTGCCCCCGAGAACAGGTCAGTGGGCCACCTTTCCTAAAGCACCAGGTGGGGAAGGAGCTGTTTGCTGATGGGGATGACGGACCAACAGAGACACGCATGTGAGAACTGCAAAGCCGACCTCCTAGCACAATGCTGCTGCTGCTGCTCCTGCAGCAAGTTACTGAAGAGGGAAAGGGGAAAAGTTAATGCCAGAGACTCAATGAAAGCCGGTGGCTACATGCTTTCAAAGCCTTTTTGTGCTGGCTCCCAGGGAGACAGCGGCATGAAGTGAGGAATTGCCAGGCTCAGTGTGGCTCCTGCATCTTTGCCAGTTTGCTTGTCATGAGGGTGGTAGTACACAAAACAATTTGAGTGCTAAAGCCCAAGACACGCAGGCAGAGGAGGGTATCTTGGCAGAAGCCAGCACGCTGCAATTAAGCACTGGGGGTAATGTGCAAAATGGAGCAATAATTTAATTGGGGATTCACAGGTCTTCCCTTCTTGTGAGCCACAAGAAGCGTTCCTCCCATTCCGGGAAGCTGCCACTCTTGTTTCCTTGGAGAGTCCCTGCCATTCCCTCTGTAAGTTCTCCATGTGTAGTTTGGAATCAGGAAGTACTCAGCACTACCACCATTTATCCTGTTCTTAAACTTGTACATGACATTACATTTGCTAGTGAAAGGGGCAGAGAAGAACAAAACCAAATAGGAAGCTGTTTCATTATAAAATGAAATAAACATGTTTATTAGAGCAACCAGGTAAGTTTTTTTTTAAAGTTTCTATGCAAATCCCCTACAAGTCAATTAATTCCAAGACTGTGTTGCATTTGGTCTAGATATATTCTCGGTAAATATAAAGCTTTTTCCCAAAGCAGTTCTCTTTTTAAGGTTTGCTAGTTTTTCCCATCTGCCCCTTCCTGTCCCTTTAAATGATTCAGAAGAAAGAAGATGCAGGAGAAATACCAGGATGAACAATTTGTTCATCCTTTTCCCCCTTGCAGCAGCAAAAGGGTTAGGAAAAACTTTGGAATGAAGGGGGATAGATGTGTGTATGTGTAAACTTGACACTAGTTTCTTTCTATTGGCCTTGATACTTTGGGTCATTGAGTTCCAAAGGTGAACTGCATATTTTGTTAATGGGTATGTTATATTTTTTTTATGCTATAGTCAGGTTTGGCAAGAAAAAAAATATAATTTAAAATTAAGATATAGAGAGAGTAGGGTATTGGAATGTCAGCTCCACATTTTCCTTTGTCAACATGCCTGGTCTGTAGTTGTTAAAGACAGTAGATCCTTCATATAAGAGCTGAAATTATCTTTAAGAGAGGAACACAACCTCTATTGTCAGAGGTAACTCTTTGCTGTGATTTTGTGGTGTGTAACTATGTGTATGTTAATTCAGTAGCTACATTTATATTGTGTTCCTTTTCCAGTTTTTCCTATTTTGCAAATGCTAGCTGAGTTTTTCTATAGAATGAAATATATTACATTGCATGATTAATTCTCTTCCATAATTAACTTTTTTTCCTTAATTATCATATCTTGTAACTCTTTTGACCAGTACTACCAAATTTTGTGATGGGGTAAAATTCTCACCCATAGCGGCAAATGCTATCAATGTGCAACAAATTACTAATTATATTACACTTCACTGGGGCAAGAGAACTTTGGAAATGGATTCTTTAAGCTACCATAGAATTAAACTGAATTCAATAGAAAAAATAATTAAATAGAATGAGAAATGGTAAAATAAGACTCTAGTTCCTTCCTTGCTGTGGAAATGTTTTGTTAGACCATCTTCTACAGTGACGAAAACTGAATTCTCAGTTATTAGAGTATATATTTTTTTAAAAAATAACATTTTGCAATGGAATTAATTCTCCAAAATGTTTAAGTGTATAGAATGTCATAAAGATAGGTTAAGTGTTACACTCTTGGAAATATGCAAATACTTTTGTCTCTCCTATTAAATGCAATCAAATTGTAAATTTGAACAACAATTCCTTCTGAATGCAGTGTGGCTATGCACAAAGTCATAAAAAAGATTCATAAAAAAAGTAAATTCAATGTTATTATCAATGTTCATATTTCCTTTTCCCCTTAAATAACAATATTTCCATGAAATACAGGGGATACTTCCAGTTCTGCCATTACCCTTGGAGTCATTCTCAGAGCAAGGAGACATTTGAAGGAGCTATTCCTTTAGTAAACCTGGCCCAAGGTGTGTTATTGTTGAGGCCAAGAGTTAGGAAAATGAACTGATCTGGTAATTAAATCTTCCAGCATTGATCAGAAACAAGCCACACGGGACATACAAAAAACCTATTCTTCCACCCAGGACCTACTGTTCATCTGGTCTAATGATAGCACTGGCAGTTCCATAGCCAAATTGATAAATCAGGGGCTATTGGTAACTTGTTGAAGTTAAGATGAGTGTATTTTTAAAATAAAAATACTGAATGTTTACATATGGTTTATCTTAGTAATTCACCTATAGAAACTATAGAAGTTAAATTTGAAACTATTTAGGATGATACTGCCTTGGCCATGCCATCATTTTCTATCGAGATTCAGCCAAGAAACATTAACAAATCAATTTAAGAGTTTAAAGGTTTTTTTTAATTGGCTTAGCCAAAGGTACATACAAGTACACTTTTTTTTAATTTGTTCAAGACTTCTGGAGTTGCCAAATGTATTTTTAAAGCCGGCATATTTGCCCTCATTTTCATATATAATAAAGTTATACTGAGAGAGAAAGAAGAATAAAGAGCATAAACCAGTAATTTATTAATGTTGAAAGCATGTTGTTAGGTTATTTTTATGCAAATTTAAGTTTAGTGGCTATCTTAGGAACTGGGAATACAAACTGAACAAATGCCCACACCTTCAGTCTGCAAACAAATGTGTTGTTTGCATTACAATTAGATAAGAGTTTTGTCCATTCCCACTTTCTTTCCTTTTAGCTTTCAAAGACTTCTGGCTGTCACTTTCCCTGAAGCAGGCTTGACATTACTTGTTGGAAGGTTAAAAGCTAACACAGAAGTTTCTTATAATCCGATTCATAGGACTCTATTACTGCACTAGATTCGCCTGGTGCTTCTGTGAAAGTACCGTAATACCGATAGTGACCATTCAATTCAAGACAAAGTTTAATTGAAGTCAGTTACAACTCATGGATGAGTTAAAAAGTGGAGGGATTTGTAGAATTGCATTCTTGTCTAATTCCTTTATGCCTGGTTGGAACCCTTGCTTTGCCTGTTTATTTTTATCATGCGCTGATGAGTGGATTTAATCAGGTCATGCATCTTTTCTCTATTTTGCTTTGTGTAGCAATTTAAGGTTCATCCCTATATGCCAGATGGAGTCCAAAGCATTATTGCAGTCAGTGAAGCAAGTAACTTTTTTTTTCTTTTAAAAGCAACATTAACTAATGAGTAGGGGAGTTGCTGTAACGAGGAAGGGCCACATATCAAAATCAGTAGTTCCTTTTCCTGCATTTTGGTATTTGAAGTTTTGTCTGCAAAAAGACATCTGGATATTACAGTTTGCGTGCTAATGCTTCTGAGCAGCTTGAACCTGGAGATAGATTTTATCCTTTCCCAGTTATAATTGACACTTGAAATGGTTTCCCAAGTCCTTTGGTAATAATCTTTTTATGAACAGGATGAATTTAGAATCCTTTCCATACCAATGTAGGCTTAGCAGCTTGCCACCTACTTGCTTGCGATCTTTTGTGATGGAGTCAGGTGGGGCTGCGCTCGATCCAAGAAATGCATGAGTGAGGATCCAAAGAAGGATTTCCGTTGGCTTCCAGTAAACTACTGCTTGCCACCTGGCTTTTAGCCCAGATCTTTCCTCATGACTGCAAGGCAATATGTCCCTTAGGAACTACTTGCCAGAAAAATTTTTTGCAGGTGACAGGTGCTTCTCAGCATACATCTAGTGACAGATTGAGATTTCATGTTGGGAGCAGCTGGATGGTCTACAAGTTCAGTTAAGAGGTGCTTCCCTTAAGCCAGCAGGTTAATGGCAGGAGGAAGGTAGCACTGCTGGATTTACATGGCGGGGAGCCTAAATTTTTTCTTCCTGCTCATGTATTTATGGAAAAAAAATGAGCTTCCTAGAGAAACTTGGCAACATTCTGAACCATGTGATTTCAAACGTAAAAGGCCTTGGTACCACATCTTTAATGCAATTTGATTTTCATTTGATTTATCCAAAGTTGGCTCTTTTGCCCACAACCATATGACATAATAAATGTGTCATTTTTTTAAATGGTATTTTTGCTACGGCAGTCTAATCCAGCAGTCCCTCTGGTAGTTACCACATTTCTTAAATAGAGCTATATACATTAGAGTTATGCAGCACTTGTATTTCAGAACCAACAGGGGTAAACATAGCTATTGCATGATTTTTTTAAAAAAAATGGGATGGTTTGAAAAAGTTGCTGAGAGGAACTTTCTCACTCTCATATATTCTAGTGCAGCTTTTGGAAAATGAATTTGAAGCGCTGCACAATTCATGCTGAACGCACACAAACAGGGGAAAAAATGTGTGCACATAGAAAGGGAATGATTTGTTATTTATTCCACAGATGAGTTAATGTACCCGTAAGTGAATGTGTACCTCTAAATGTGCATTAATATTATTAAATTAATGATATTTGAACTGTAACACTCAGGCAAAGAAAATGGTTTGGTATTCTGATTGGTAAGGATTGTTTAATCATAGTTTACCAATTAGGACATCCCTGGAAAAGAAGGAAGGAAGGAAGGAAGGAAGGAAGGAAGAAAGGAAGGAAGGAAGGAAGGAAGGAAGGAAGGAGGGAGGGAGGGAGGGAGGGAGGGAGGGAGGGAGGGGAAGGGAAGGGAAGGGAAGGGAAGGGAAGGGAAGGGAAGAGCAGAACACCTCATATTCTGCATCAGGTTTGTATGGCCAAACCAAGCCAACCAGTAAAATCATCCTGATTCAATAGGAATGAAATTTTACATAAAGTGGCTTTTAGTGTTTTTTTTAAATAGAACAAACAAAGATTAAAATGTATAACTATAACATCATATGCATATGCTTTAATAATTCACACATATATACAGATGTGGAAATAGATTATTATTCAGATACATGCCATACTGACATGGCTTGCATGATCCTAGAACTGGACACACCTTCCTCCAAATCTATATTTTTGCTTGTTGACTAAATACCTAATTGACTTTAAACTGAGACTTGATGTGAGATGTGTACAATGAACGATATGAAAAAAAAATGGTTTCATTTCTCCTTTCCCTGATAGAAACAGGGTCACTAAATGAGCAGCCATAATTGTTCCCAGCCTTGATCTTCTCTGGAAATAAATTCACATGCTTTCTTCTAATGAGGAACTGTTGGGGAATTAATCCTCCCTTGCTAAAATAGTTGGCAAATAGTAAGGATGACTGAAGGTGAATGAACCCCTGGTGGCTAAAGTTTCAGAACTCATCTTGCTCCTGGCATACAAAAGGGAAAGTGATTTCCTGACTGAATTTCATTCGTAAGGAAGTACAAGAAGTTTTTGCTTAATAACCGGTTGCATAGTAACTATTCAAACTCACAACAGACATCTCAAAAGATACAACCCCGTTTTAGAGTTTAGATAGTAGTGCAGTGATGGCGAACCTTTTAGAGACCGAGTGCCCAAACTGCAACCCAAAACCTATTTATTTATCACCGGGTGCCAAGTGGCTGTGTGCGTGGCTGGGTGGTCATGGCAGACTGGGTGAGTGTGGCCAAGGTGGGCGTGGTCACCTTGATGTTACTTATGGGGAGGGATGCCTGTGGGGGGCGGGCAGGGTTGGGGGAGATCCAGGGGGTCTCTGATAGGTGGGGCGGTAGGCAGGAGGCTCGTCCTGCAGCGTGAGGTGAGGCAGGGCAGGGATGCCATTGTCGCAGGGCAAGGTGAGGCAGGGGCCTGGGTGGCTGCTGTCTGACATAATCGCTCCCCGCACACAGAGGCCAGCAAGCGCATGGGGCTGACAGTGTCCATCAGCAGCCACAGCCTGCTGGCCCCGGCGCACTCTGGGGCTCTGCAGCCCGCCACCAGCAATTCAGAGAAGCCGCCTCTGAGCTGGAAAGTCAGCCGACAGCTGAGGAGGCAATGTAGTGGGTAGTGCCCGGGAAAAGGAGAGCATGCAAGGCCAGGAGGTGCTGGAATGCATCCGACCACGTGGGACCTCGGCGAGTTAGCGGACAGCTGGTTGAAGAGGGACAGTTGCCATCTCTGTGGCATGGCACGCGTGCCCACAGAGAGGGCTCTGAGTGCCGCCTCTGGCACATGTGCCATAGGTTCGCCACCACTGTGGTAGTGTGTATGCATACTCCAGTCACATGACTACATTTTGGGCACATGGCAACAGGCTCACTTATACAGTCAGTTGCAGTGTTCTGTGGTCACATGACCATGTTTTACAACATTTCTTTACCTATTTCTGGACTTTGGGGTTGGTTTCCGGCAAAAGAATGCCAGTAGGAATGAATGAACTAGTTTTATAGCCACTGCATTCATTAAAGACTGCTGCAAAAAAAGGTTATAAAATTGAGTCAGCCACATAGTTGCCTTGATTTATGACTGTCATGACTTCTGGTGGAAATTCTGGGCTCCATTATGGTCATAAGTCAAGGATTTCCTACATGCTAAATTGACCCCAAACTTCTACAGATTGGCTCATCTGATCATGATGCAGACAACCTGGGAGCTTCTAACTTCAGCTTTTTACGGTGCTCATTTTAAGTTGGCACCACCATCTAACTGGTAATCATGTGGCTAGAATGGGCCAAGCTCCATTAATTAAACTGAGTGCACGCCTCATTAGTGCTTACTTTGCAATTTAATCAGATTATCTTGATCAGAATTAGCTGTTTTAAGAGGCCAGCAATGGAAGATTTCTCCTTCGACTTGACAATAGGACTCCTTTTGTTTTTCATATTTTGTTTCTGAATTGAGAACTCAAAGGCACCTATTTCTTCATTGTTCATTTGTTTTGTTCCAGTTCAGCTGTCAAGTTTGAGACATATCAAATTCCAAAATAAAGACAACACTCTTGTAGGTTGCAGGATACACTGGAGCAGCTTTCTTCAAATGAGAATCCTCTCAGTGTCCTAGCCGGCTGAGAGAGTACTAACTGGCTGGGAATTCTGTGCCTTGTAGTCTGGCCCATCTGGAGGGCAACAAGTTGGAAAAGGCCTGCCTGGAGCGTCTTGTTCATCATAGCTCTTTATAGCAGAGACTCCCAGATGGTGTACCAAATTTCCTTTGTAGTGTTGTGTAACCAGGCAGACAACCAATTCGTTGCATAGGCAAACGTGCCACTCAGCCACATGTGGCTCCTGCCTGAACATCTTGTCCTGAGCCCGTGCTCAGGGAGCATGAATGGCCGTAAGCCCCAAGCAGGGACTCAATCGAAGCAGGAAGGACAAGCAGAGCAGGAAGAGAGCAGGGAAGGAGCTAGTTATTTGATTTACAGCATCTGGATTCCCTGCTTCCGTGGGACAAGGGCGGGAGACCAGTGCTTCCTCTCTCTGCCCCAGATTCCTTGCTCAACCATAGTGAAAGTTGTATTGGCCAAAAGGAAAAAGCACTCCGGAATCTCTGCTCTCTATTCTGTTATATATTTCACAATACAAAAGAGAGAAGCCGCATCCAGGCCACTGTGGCTCAGGAGAAAGTAGCACCTGAATAGGGAATAGAAGGTGAAGGGGTGAATATCATGGCATGTCTATACAATCCCAAAGCCCTGGATTGTTTGAGAGAAGAATCAAAAACCACCTGCAAACAAAGTCAGTTGATTCTGGCTACATTCTGAGAAGTTGAAAAACATCTCAGAAAAAGGCAGTGGCAAGGCTGCCAAGAAAACTGCAGGGATGCAGTCATCTGAAGCTCAGCTCCAGGATCTTTCTACATTTTTCACCTCCTGTACTCCAAACAAGAAAGTTTGCTAAATGTGGCAGCATTGCCAGCTCAGGTCTTATGTGAGAAAATTAATGAGATATTTGTATTATAATCAGAAAATAGCAGAGCAACTTCCCTCCCCCCCATGTTAAAATAACTCCAGCTATCTGAAAAATGCCATTCTTCAATGCATAAACAGTCAAAAGAGATTTCATCACGCAACTGCAAACCTCTAATGAAGGTAGATTATTTTTCATTTCAATATGAACAGGAACATTGATTTCTTGGCCCACAGCAACAATTATGTAATCACTATTCCCTGCTGTTATATTGTAAATGCTGCTTTTGCATTTATTTAAGCTTTATTTGAAATGTCACAAAGTATATATTTTCCATTTTACTGCATGTGTGTATGCACACTTTGCCAACTGGCTCTAATGCTTCACACATCTGATGAAATGGACTGAAACTGACAAATTCTAAGGTCGGATTAAGTAGGTTACTCTTATGTAATCACTCCACTATGACTATGATACTGTATCACCTTTTGAAATATTGAGCCAAGGGGCTAATTCCCTTATCTCTCCACATTATTTGGGGTGGATGTGCAAAAATTTCAGAGATTTACCTTGTCTGCATTCTTTCCAAGTTCATCTTTATTATGGTGTAAGTTTTCAAGTTTCCAAAAGATCAGGTATAGACACAGACAAGAATTACAATAGAATTTTGAATTGTTTATGGTGCTATGTTTATAGTGACATAAAAGGATTTTATCCTATTTTTTATTTTGCCAGTGGCTTGGAGAGTAAAGCAACATGATCAGGAAGGAGTATCTCAGGAGTTCCCAAAGTAGTATTTCCTCTAAACCAAAAGATACTTCTATTTCTTACTTTTTTTTTTGTTTCCACCAAGCTTAACACTCTAGATCACCAATATACCACAGTCACCTTCTGTTCCCAAGGGTCACAAATATGGTTATTTGTAGAAGGCCCAACTCTATTGCATTCTGCCAGACTTTTCTCCCAAATTAGTACAGAAGATGGTTTCTAGGCATCTCTGTGCCCGTGCGACTGCTATCTCGAACTGAATGACACGCTGAAGTGCACAATTCACTGTCTGCCAGCCCCATCCCATTTCAGTGGCAGAAAGCAGAACTGAAATGACAGTTTCCATTTGTTAAGCACTTATAGCAATTGATTTAACAGCAAAATATACATCCAAGAACTGTGTTGTGTTTTATGAGGCAGGGCAAAAGGGAGATTTTTATTGAAGATTCTGTGACATGTTCTTGTCCAGTTCTTATTTTTGGACACATCTCATGTGTCTAGGAAGTCATGTCTTCTGCCCCCTCTTTTCATTTGAGCAGTGCTGGCCATTAAATCTTTCATTATGCAGTGGAGGAACCATTTCTTCAACTCCTTTCTCTCCTCAGCAGAGATATTGCATTTGAATGACTAACATTCATACTATGCCAATCAATATCTTTTATTGGACCAAACAGATGTTTTCTGGATAGCAGCCAAAGCTTGCTATCTCTGGCTATTAAGGATGGACAGGTATCTCAGTCACATGTCTTTTTTCTTTGGTTATTAAAAGACTACTTTGTTTCTCTGCTCTGACTGAAGATTTCTGCTATTATCTCAAAAAAGGAAATCCATGATCTGTTGTTTTATCATAAGTGGATGATATATCTTCAAACTACTTTAGCTTCTGAATTCTCTCTGAATATGTAAATAAAAGATTGAACTGAACTGGTGGAAATTGATATAGGAACATATTCAACCACATAGGAGATATGGACCATTAAAATTCCAATTTAGTTTGCAGGTGAATGAAAGGCAGAATAAGAGCCACAGCACCCAGGAGACTCTTGTTCCAGCACAAAAGCAGAAATTCATTACCCATAGCTGGATGAAAAACTTGTTTTTGTGAGAAACCCTCCTCCCTGCTCCCCATTTGATCTGAACTTTGCTATTGTTCTGTTGGGAGATACAACGAAGTGGTGGTGCCAGTGTGGAGCTAGATAGACAAAAGATCTATTTGTGTTGTCCTAGAAAAGGGTTCATGCTTGATGTCAGCATCCCATCTTGCTTGGGCATCTGTGCAAGCTGCTGTTCCAGAATTCAAAAGTGCCTCTATCAGCCCAGAATGTAGGCAACAGTAAGTAGTTTGCTCCTTTTTTTTCTTCTCCCTGTGGGACAGAGAAGATGGGAGCATGCATCCAGGTCTTTTGGGGCTTGGGATAGCAATAGGTTCATTTGGGAGAGAGATGGGCCAAGCTTGCTTAGCATCCTTTATCTAATAGCAGAAGACTATAGAGCTGGAGTTGTTAGAGGCATGAAGTTCCCTCTTCTGGTTATGCCCCTTCATTACATCCTAGAAATTATTGCGCTGCTCACTGGTTCACTGAGTAGTTTGAGAAGCACAACTTCTAAAGGACACCGGACAGGTTTTTTTTCCTCACCAGGAAGACAGACAAAGTAGAAATATATACTGTCATTTGGAAATGATGTATGTCATTGTCCTCTATACAATTCTATGAACAGGGTACTATAATTTCACAACGACAGCTTGTCTGGGAGTGCCTGCCATATTCTTCCAGTAGGGAAGTATATTTTTACATTTATAAATTACCATTTCCTTTAGAAGTTCCAGGTGGCATATGTAGAGGCTTCTCATCATTTTATCATCACAGCAATACTCCTGCAAGGGATTTGGGGCTGATGTATAATTGCTGCTAAAGAATATCCCAATCACATTCCAATACATTAACTACTAACTGATACTGACTTCAGAGTGGCGGCTTTTTCTGGACCACTCTTTTTTTGTTTTTAATTTTTTTGTTTTTAATTATAGTTGTAACTTGGACAGCAGATTGCTAATTTGATTTAATCAAGGTAGGAATTTGAAGAAAGGAAATAATAGATCTCATAACCTATTAATGGCACTAAGAACAAGCCAAGATTTATTGACTCTTTCTAAATGTTTCCACTATTTCTTTAGAATCCATTATCCTCTATCTTGATAGTCTCTCTCTTTTTGGTTTGTGGTTGTTGACTGATATAAAGTTAACTTGGTGTAACTTAGTCCAGCTAAGAAACTGGACTGTGAAGCAGAAAGCACTTGCTTTGAATTTATCCAGCACACATTGGTAGCATTCATAAAGCTTATGTAACCTGTTTATTGCATCATGGCTTGGAACTAGAGTAGCTGAGGGAGCACCTTTTTTTCCAGAGTCTACCCATCCAACCAGGTCAAATAGAATGGGCATACTGCAGATCCCATCTGCCAAAGAATGTTGGCTGACAGGAACTAGAAGGTGAGCTTTTTCTGCAGTGGTCCCTGCTCTGTGGAACATCCTCCCTTCGGAGATTAGAATGGCCCCAACCCTATTAGCCTTCCGTCAAGCTCTGAAAATCTGGCTATCCTCCCGAGCCTGGGATGCTACATGTTCCAAGGGCCCTGCTTCTTGGTTATATTGTTAACAGGCCAGATATCTTGCTTTTGTACATACTTTGGATTAAACATAATGTTTTTATTGTTTTAATGCTTTTTAGTATTATTGTTTTAAAATGTTTTTTAAATTTTAATTGTAATACATGTTTTGAATTGTGAACTGCCCAGAGTTCTTTAGTAAGGCAGCTATAGAAATTAAATAAATAAACAAACAAACAGGCAAGCAAGCAAGCAAGCTAGTTAGCTAGCTAGCTAGCTAATTTCTGCTTTTGCAGAAAACATTAAAGCAATGTGGTTAAGGTACTAGGACCAAGGAGATGCAGGTTCTATTCCAGTGGTGGCGAACCTATGGCACGCGTGCCAGAGGCGGCACTCAGAGCCCTCTCTGTAGGCACACACACTGTTGCCCCAGCCCCGCCTCCTCCCATGGCCCCCTCCTCACCAGCAGCCCCCCCGGAGGAGAGTTGCCTGTGGGTGCAGCCCACGGGAAGCAGCGCAGCGAAGGACAGGGCAGCGGGGACAGGACTCCGCCCTTGCGCCCCATCGCACGCAGATGATGCTGCGGGGCACGGGCAAAGGGTATGGCCGTCATGGTACTGCTGGGCTGCCTGGGTGATCTGTGGCGGGCCGTGGAGGTGGTGGGTGGCTCAGTGGGAGGGCAGAGCAGAGACAGGTGGGGTGGTGGTTTTGGGGCACTTGATCTCTAAAAGGTTCTCCATCACTGTTCTATTCCCTTCTCAGCCATGGAGCCATTTTCTCTCAGCCCAACCAACTTCCTAAGGTTTTTGTTGTGAGGAAAAATAGGAAAATAGAATGTATATATGCTGTCTTGAGCTTCTGAATGAAAAGTGGATAATCTGATAAACAAACGAGCAAACCATAAATGAACTGAACATACTGGCTTCGTGAAACATATGAAACACACATACACACACCAATTAACATTAATCAAGCTCAGCATGTTATATGAATAAATGTGAACCTGTCTAAATACATACACAGTCATCACGTGCCCTTAAGCTACTCTTTCTAAGCCCCAGTACTGATACATCCTTCCGCATTCTGTGGAAAACTAATATTCTCATATCCTAAAAGGAAAAGCTGTACCTTGAAGTTTAAATATGTATTTTGCACATACATGATCCCATACTCAGTCCCCAGGAACTTCAAAGAAAATTGGAAAAAATTCCTGCTTGAAAATGTATAAAGCTGTTATCAAAGCTGGCACTCTCAAAAATACTGAGTTTAACAGTGTGACTCAGAATAAAGCATCTTCAAAGAATGGATTATACAGAAGTAATAAATATGAAGAATCTTGAGTTTGAAGTAATTATACAAATGCTAATTTATCATTCCTTATTCATAATAAATATAAGTTACATTAGATCCTAAGGCATGCTAAGATAGAGAAAAACAAATAATTTTGCTCAGTGCTTTCATTATAAGTACAAAGGGATTTAAACATTTAACATATTTGGTACCAAATTCAATTGACCATTACATGGCAACAGAACATTAATAGATGTTTATATCCTTTGGCACCCTCTACTGGTTGTCTAATTTTGCACGTGCACAATTATATTATAGCCCTTATTTGAAATATTTTAAGTATTTAGCTGATTTCCCCCACCCACTCTCCCACTCACGGAACTTCTCCACGTTTGCCTGGAGAAAAATGGAATTATAGTTCAACTTATTGGAACGGGGTACCAATCATATCAAGGAGGATTGTTTTAAATTACATACTAAGTAGACAAAATATATATATTAAATTTCAACCCAAGAATTTAAGAAAGTTCAAGAGTCTGAGTTTGACCTCTGAGGTTGCCACAAAGAGAAGTGCATTTGACTTCTTTTTTTTCATACAATAGTTAATATGTGAGACTCCCTACCACTAGATGCAATGATTAGTTTAAATAATTTTCAAAAGTGAAGACAGATTCCCGGAGAACATATTCTGAGCAGCATTTGCACATAGTGTATAGGGAAGCACCACACAAGAAGGTGATTCCTAAAATAACTGATCCTTCAGGGAGGCTTATATCTATGAATAACCATGTTCTGGGAACAAGCAATAAGGGAGAGCTGTGGACTTGATTGTGCATTTCCCAACTGAATCTGGTTGGCCAAAGATGGAAAGATAACATGGGTTAGACTAGCAAGGCTTCTCTGATCTTGTGGGGGCTCAGCTGCACAGTGGGTGACTAGAGGGACTGGCCCTGCCTGGGGTCTCTTAAGCTGGATCATTGGGCAGGCAAAAGAAACAGGAACAGAGGTTCCTTTGTGCTGCCTCCTCTCATGCCTGCTTTGTATGTGTTGCAACTGCCAGCTTTCCTACAGCTTGACCCAGGATTATTCATCTGGACAAGCAGGGGGTAGCAGCTCCATTACGTCCTCAGACTCTCCATCCTTGCCTGCATTTCCATCAGCTGGGGAAGGGGACAGACATAAAACAACCAGAGTGCAGCCTTTTCCTCATTATCCCGTGTTACATAAAGTGGGCGTAGGCTGTGTTTTCATATCTGGCTGTTCCTTCTTTGCATCTCTTGAAGGAGCTCCAAAAAGCCTGCCCAGAACCAAGCCTCCTTCCTTCCAAGCCTAGCTGTAATAACCGACTGTCCTTCCTCTTTTGGCAGAATGGGGCTGTGCCTGGTGAAACAGGTAAGCGAGATGAGAACGTCAGACGAGGCAACTGGGGCAACCAGATTGAATTTGTTCTCACGAGTGTTGGCTATGCTGTTGGGCTTGGCAACGTGTGGCGCTTCCCTTACCTCTGCTACCGCAATGGAGGAGGTGAGTATGGAGGTCAGAGCACTGTGTTTGTGGGAAGGCTGGTGAGGGCTCACTGTGTTTTGTGGCAGTGCACTACCATAGTCTGGCCTGAAAAGTACAAAGTTGCTGGTAGCAGAGAAGCTCTTCATAATTGATTCTTCGTCCAGCTGTGCTTCAGCACAATAGGAAAGGGTGGGCCTTTTGCTGCAGCATCCTAACAATTCTGGGACTCAGGTTTGTTCTTGGGGCCTGGCTCAAGATGACCAGAAGTATTTTGAATGTATTAAGTTATGATTTTCAGAACTTGTGAACCAAGCTGGGCTGGGAATTCTTTAACTAACAGCCCAAATGCTTCTGGAAGGCACCAGATTGGGGAAAGCTCAGCTAACCTACCAATTGCATGTACTGGCATTGAGTTTGTAGGAAAGGACTGCTTAAAACAGCTGGGAATTACTGGCACAGATGGAGGGCTTTATCCCATTTTGAATAAAACTTAAAATGTATCCTTCCCTTAATGGCTTTCAAGTCCTCCGGTTCCTCACTCTGTGAATAAGAATTCATACTGATTTTTAAAACTTACCCAGAGTGCTTTCTTATTACTTGAACTTCTACATTGACTCTTTATAACTGCAGATGCCAGGAACTGAATTTGACTTTGGCATACAGAGCATGACTTCTACTCCTGAAATCCTGTAAGGCTGATTCCTTCCTTTTGTTCTGCCTAGGTGCTTTTATGTTCCCCTATTTCATCATGTTGGTGTTCTGTGGGATCCCCCTGTTTTTCTTGGAACTCTCTTTTGGACAATTCGCTAGTCAGGGCTGCTTGGGCGTCTGGAAGATCAGCCCCATGTTCAAAGGTGAGAGAGAACCAATGATCAGTGGACCGGCCCTCAGATTATGGCCACAATCACATTCTCTATCTGGATCATGTGCCCCCTTTACAGCAGAACCAGTTCTACCATAACAGAGCTGAAATGTGGCGGGGGACACTATTTTCTCCATTGTTTCAGGCAAGAAAATGTCTGATTTGAGATTTTCAAGACACACTGGCATTATCAAATGAGAAATCTGTATCACGAGATACATTAGTATGTTTTACAAACACTTAAAACTAGAGAATTTTAGTAGTTGGAGATGAAAGTTGCTACTATTTGTCCCACTTCCATGTTAGCTACATCACATTGCTTCCTATTATTTTGCTCTTCGGAGGCAGAATTGAAACCCTAGACACTTTTCTAGGACCACTACCACTCCTGTTGCAGTTTTAGCCTCTCTCACACACACACCTGGGTGTCTCTGCAGGACACAGAAGGGTGAAGATGAAACAATATGCTTGGTCACAGCACAATACAGATCCTAGTCCCTTTATACTTGCATTGCAAAATTGCACACAAGAATGTAAATGGCAGAAATTATGTTTTGATGTCACAATACACAGTTCATCATTTTGACAAAATTTCAACTTGCTGCAGATGTGTTGAAGAAAAGAAAAAAGAAAGGGAGGGGAGGAAAGAAAGAAAGAAAAAAGAAAGAGAAAGAAAGAAAGAACAAAACAAAAACAAAACAATGGTGGATGCCTACCACATCCACTCCTGCCTATCCAAGCCTGATCAGTCAAATACATATTTCTGCTCCCACTGTTGAGAGGGACTGGAGAGAAAAGATATCCCCTCAGCTTCCTTGCAGCAATTCTAGGATTTTTTAAAACGTTGCTGTATGCCATCCAGTTTTGATCTAACTGGCATGGAGCTGAGGTAATTGGACTGATGACTGAATAACTGTCGGCCATATAACATGAAGACAATTTCTAGAACCATATCTGATTATTGTTAAAAATCTGATTGAAGGCCTAGAAACTAAGCCTGTATTTTCACTTCAGAGAATCTGCTTTTTTTAAGGTAGAAAATCTGAAGTTCACAATAAATCCAAAAGAAAAGGTCAGAGTATTTAGTTCCTAGCACTAGCTTTCTGCCAGATTTATTCTGCCCAGTTGTAATGTATAAGTTATGGTCCCTCTAATCTAGATATGTTACTATTCATATGCAGTCTTCTGCTTCCCACCTCATGGCTGCATTTTTTCTGTTTTGAGTCTGAAAGCAGAAGAACGTAATGGCAGCGTTTGCACTAGATATTTAATGCTAAATCACCAACAGCAAATTCTAATTGTGGTATTCACCTCCTTTCATATGCTTCAACAAACCATATAATGGCTTAATGGATAGTTTGATTCACACAACTGGAGAGGACAATGGCTAGGTTCCAGAAAACATGCTGAACCACAAACCACAATATTGTTTTAGTTGTATAAATCTAATCAGTGTGTGTTGGCAGGACCTGACTCTGTATCATAAACTGCCCTCATGGGCTTTCTTGTTTCTGCTTTAAATTAAACTTGCCCCTTCCATATGTAGTGTGTATGTTGCAAACTTATGTCATCTACTTTACAATTCCAACATCAATATGTTCTGTCTTTTACATTTAGCAGCAAACTCCCATCTCAAAATCTTCCTATTTATCCTTATACTTTATTTCCTTCAGGTGTTGGCTATGGTATGATGGTTGTCTCCAGCTACATTGGAATCTATTACAATGTTGTGATCTGTATCGCCTTCTATTATTTCTTCTCATCAATGACACGGGTGCTACCCTGGACATACTGTAATAATTTTTGGAATACAGGAAATTGTACCAGTGTGTTGGATGTTACCAACAGCTCAGTGGATTCATCACTCAACATCACAAATATCTTCAACCAGACTCTGAAGCGCACTAGCCCCAGTGAGGAATACTGGAGGTGATAATGGGGGCAGATAATGGGCAGGGAGGGGATAAGGTAAATGGATATGGGGGGGGAGGAAATGGGAATTGATTTGTAAGGGATTTCCTTCAGTGGGAATAATCTGATCTCATCACTTCTGAGCATCACACTTACTGGGGCTGGTGGAAGTTTTAATTCAAAACAAATAGACAGGGACTGAATTATGGAAGACATTGGGTATGTCACATGGAATGTGTGATCCTAGCTTATTCTGCCTATAAGGTGCAGCCACCATCCCAACCACTGTGTCTGAATGACATCACTTAAGGCAAGTTGCATATTGGAAAGATGTTGCCTTAAATGGAACAAGTAGCAGAAAGATTGGATGTAGGCAGTTCCATATGTTATGTAACATGATTTATAATCAGAGACAGATAAACCATTGCTGGACCAAGGGATGGAAACAGTAGGTAAGAAAATAAAATTGCAGTATTTTTGACTTGAGTTGAAATAAATCCATTTTGCCCCTTGGATTATGAAATCCAACAATATCATGTTAGGGGAGTTATTTATACTCTAATAGACTTAAATGTCACCTGCATTTTAAAAAGTTTCTTATTAGAGGCGAATGAAAACAAAATTTCTCCATAAATCCTTATGATTCTTATCAAGTTGGTGAAAGTTGGTGTAAGTTCATAGTGCTGAACTATGAAGATCTATATACTAATTTACTTAATTTCTGACCCTAAAATTTGTTCACAGCAGTTAACTATCCCACCTTTTAGAATTTTTGTCTTGAATTTTTCTTTTTCTTTATGTGAGTGCCAGTTTTGGGGGGGGGGGCTGTGGATGCAAATTGATTTGATGCATTTGGTAGAGAAGGAAGTAAAGTACTTGCAAAACTGAAGCTTATACTCCTATAACTTTTATTCCAGGCGGTATGTATTGAAGCTGTCTAATGACATCGGGAATCTGGGTGAAGTTCGGCTTCCCCTGCTGGGCTGTTTGGGCGTCTCTTGGATTGTCGTCTTCCTCTGCCTCATCAAGAGTGTGAAGTCCTCAGGAAAAGCAAGTAGTGTTCCTCTTACTTAACATATCTGTGTCCAAGCACTGCAATAAATCTTGCTTTCAGGTCAGCTTTTGACGCCATCTGCAAACATCCTTGTCCCTCCTCTTTTGTCCAGATACAGACTATTTCTTCACTTTCAGTTTTACATTGACAAAGCACTCCGATGTTCATCCTTGGTCACATAAGAGTGGCTTTATCTTATTCTGCGGGTTTATAATCTAGTCAAAAAAATGGGTTTTCCTAAATGCTTATTAAATTCTATATATTTGTTGAACTATAGTGATTGTAGTAGAGGGTGCTTACTTTAAGACAGTGGTTCTCAACCTTTTTAATGCCGCGACCCCAACCGGTCGTAAGTCGAGGACTAAACCGGTCGTAAGTCGAGGACTAAACCGGTCGTAGGTCGAGGACTTTCCCTGCCCGGGAGCACCGCGCATGCGTGGTTCCGCCCCCTGTGCCAGCCGAGGCGTAGCTGGCAAGCGGCAGAGACGGAGCAGGCCGACCACCAGCTGGCCCAGCCCAAGGGAGGTAAGGCACCCGCCGGAAAAGGGGGAAAAATGGCGGACAAAAAAAATGGCGGACAAAAAAAATGGTGGACAGCCTTGCTTGGCGACCCCTGTGAAATGGTCGATCGACCCCAAATGGGGTCCCAACGCACAGGTTGAGAACCACTGCTTTAAGAGGAGGGGAGTCAGCGCTTGCTTGGACAGGCTGACGGTTGTCATGCTGCTGAAATAAAAGTTCTGGGAGAAGGAATTTTTGCTGGAACCTGCTTTCTACTTGCAATACGTCTGAATGCTCTTCAACTTTTCCTTTGTTCCCCCCTCTTTCAGGTGGTATATTTCACAGCAACGTTCCCGTACTTGGTGCTGACAATCTTATTTGTGCGGGGAATCACTCTTGACGGGGCAGTTAGTGGCATCCTGTACTATCTGACACCACAGTGGGACAAAATCATTGACGCAAAGGTATTTAGAGGGGATATCATAATGGATTCATAAGCTGTGCGGTCAGAGCCATAACTGAACCACCTCCCTGTAATTTGAAACTACACGGGCAACTCTGTTTCCCCAGTGACATTTTTTATCTTTGATAGGTATGGGGCGATGCTGCCTCCCAAATCTTCTATTCTTTGGGCTGTGCCTGGGGGGGACTTATCACCATGGCATCATATAACAAGTTTCACAACAACTGCTACAGGTATGATGTTTGATAGAAGTGATGTGGAAAGGATGTGCAAAGAGATTTTTGGGTGATATACAGTAGTCCATATATCTGGAAAATAATCTACAGGGGAAATAGTGCAGGGATGTCAGAATCCTTGTCTCTCCCATTGGGGAGGAACCTGATTTTAGACAGTGCATAATTTTTGAGCTTTTTTTAAAAAAACACAAATACTAAAAAAAATATTTTTGTCTTAAAGCATGAGGTGAAGCAGCCCTCAGAATGCAGATTAAATATCTACATTACCTAAGTTCACATAAGTGCTTTGTATTAATTTGGCACATTGAAACAAAATTTGTGTTTTCTTTGTTCTTTATAATTAAATCATTTTGCCTCCTTTCATCTATGGATCTCAGAACTGCAGGTGGCTTTCATAAGATTACCTTTAGAAAGAACAGATGGGTTTATATCCCACCCTTTTACCAACAAATGGTGCTCAAGATGGCTACAAGAATTAAAATAAACATTTTTCTTGAATTAACTAAAGCAGACATGTCAAACTCGTGACGTCATGTGACGTTGCGCGACGTATCGGCACTGTTTTGCCATTGCCGGCAATGGGATGGGCGCGGCTTCCTCGTGACGCGTCTGGCCAGCGGGCCGGCAGTTTGACACCCCTGAACTAAAACATAATAAAATGTAAATAAATAAAATATAACAATAAAAATAAACTTCTCCCCTAATTTAGTACCTAAACCCACTTGCACATCTCACGTGGGAGCGCATTCTCTAGAGACAAATCATTTGGTTTGCTTAAGGATAGTCCCCTTCAGCTGCAGTTTTCATGAGCTCTCCCAACTTGGTGTACCCACAGAGACAGCATCATCATCAGCATCACCAACTGTGCTACCAGTGTCTACGCAGGTTTTGTCATCTTCTCTATCCTCGGCTTCATGGCTCATCACCTGGGAGTGGATGTTTCCAAGGTGGCCGACCAAGGCCCTGGCTTGGCATTTGTGGCCTATCCTGAGGCATTGACACTCCTCCCCATTTCTCCTCTTTGGTCTGTTCTCTTCTTTTTCATGCTCATCTTGCTGGGGCTGGGTACACAGGTAAATATAGCTATTTGCAGCTTATGCTTTGGGGGAATTCCAGGGCCCAACATGTCTGAAAGCTACAACTCCAGAGAAGGCTAAACTAGCCAATAAACATAAGTGCAAAATAGTGTGCATCTGTTATATGTGTGCATATGTGTTTGTTAAAATACAAATCACCTGTATGTACATATGTATACATAAACACATGCCCCAAACTTGATTCATCTAGTTTGAAGGAAAGATGAAGATTTTATGGTGCTTGGAAACCATGGGAAATGGACAATGATTATTCTGATACCACATGACTAGCATTCCAAATTCCTTTATGGCAAACTGAGTCATAATGAGGCTATACCAACAGGGAAGCCTTCTGTATCCTGGTGCTTTCTAGATGGAATCAAGCTGAAGCTCCCATTATATTCAAGTTGTATGATCAATTCTCATGCTGACTTAGAATGTTGGGACTATACCAACCTGGGAAAGGTGGCAGATTAAGGCACACTGAACTTAACTATTAGCACCAGATTCTCCCCCCAAATAAAGTATATTTGCCCCAAATGCTGATTTACTTAAGCACCGCTGATCTCCAGCCTGTATATTAAGTCCTCGACTTACACCCACAACTGAGCCCAAAACTTCTGTTGCTAACTTCTGTTGCTGAGTTTTGCCCCATTTTACAACTTTTCTTGCCACAGTTGCTAAGTGAATCAGTGCAGTGGTTAAATTAGTAACACGGTTGTTAAGTGAATCTGGCTTCCCCGTTGACTTTTCTTGTGAGAAGGTTGGCTCTGGGACATTGCAACCGTCCTAAATATGAACCGGTTGCCAAGCATCCGAATTTTGATCACATGACCATTGGGATGCTGTAACAGTCGGAAGTGTGAAAAATGGCCATAAGTCACTTTTTTCAATACTTTTGTAACTTTAAATGGTTACTCGACAAATGGTTGTAAGTCAAGAACTACCTGTAGTTGGAGAGAAAGAGTGATTTTACGGTTGCTAAATGGAGGAAGATGGAGAGAACAAAACCTCTGTGACGTGTATAACTTTTACTTTTTCTTCTTCATTATTTTTTCCTCAGTTCTGTCTCCTGGAAACTCTTGTCACAGCCATTGTGGATGAAGTGGGAAATGAATGGATATTGCGTCGGAAGACTTTTGTGACTCTAGGTGTGGCTGTGGTGGGCTTTCTGCTAGGTATCCCACTCACCACACAGGTATGAGAGAGAGTTAAAGAGCAAGGCAGAAATTGCCCACTCGTATCCTAAGGCTGAAAGGGGCAAGGCTTGCTTAATCCAGTACTTGACTGTTTTCTTTTTCTGTTCTCTTCTAGGCTGGTATTTATTGGTTATCGCTGATGGACAATTATGCAGCAAGTTTCTCACTTGTGGTTATTTCATGCATCATGTGTGTTGCCATTATGTATGTCTATGGTGAGTAGCTTCTGCCAGTTGCATAGAGAGCTCTGTTGGGTTAACTGGGACAATTCAAGAGTATAAGAATGGCTGGAATACTGATGTTTCAACTATGAGCACTTGATCAAAACAGCAGACCTCCCCCCAGGAACACTGAAAAATTAGCTATATTATGTAAATTCAGGAATAGAAAATGGTGCTTTCCCTGAATACAGTTTCCTGACTTTGGAGCCTGGAGTAAGAAACAGATAGGAAAAACTTCAATCAGGAAATTTTGTTCAATTCTTTCTTATGAAGAATCCACAACTCAAATGCAGACAGGACTAATAGCCAATCACAACAATTTGAAGGATATTAAAGTTTACTTGGCTGTTGCCAGTAATTGGTTTCATTGGACACCTTCACTCACAGCTCAGAAGATTGCTGATCCAAGATGCAGGTCTGATTACTTGCTCCTCAGCTAAAAAGAGTTGGTAGTAAAAGAAACAGATTACAGCAGCAGGCTTAGTACAGAAAGCTAGTAGCCTTGGGCAAGCTTCAAGGGCATAAGGTTGGTGCTCTAGGGGGTCAGGTCATTTTGATGTAATAATAATAATAATAACAGAGTTGGAAGGGACCTTGGAGGTCTTCTAGTCCAACCCCCTGCTCAGGCAGGGAACCCGATACCATTTCAGACAAATGGTTGTCCAATCTCTTCTTAAAAACTTCCAGTGTTGGAGCATTCACAACTTCTGGAGGCAGGTCATTCCACTGGTTAATTGTTCTAACTGTCAGGAAATTTCTCCTTAGTTCTAGGTTGTTTCTCTTCTTGATTAATTTCCATCCATTGCTTCTTGTCCTGCCTTCAGGTGCTTTGGAGAATAGCTTGACTCCCTCTTCTTTGTGGCAACCCCTGAGATATTGGAACATTGCTATCATGTCATCCCTAATCCTCTTCATTAAAATGACTCCCAACCACCTTCCAATCATTGCTACGATATTGCTGTCACATTTCTCACATCCTACTGACGGAACCCATTGTCCTAAGAGGGAATCCCCCAAAGGATATTTTACCTAGTGTTCCCTGGTCTGGACATTAACCCTTTCAGGCACTCTGCCAGTAGGCAGTGAGAACTTGCCTCAAGTTATCATTGCAGAGACTTCTTTTGTGCTTTGCTTTCTCTGTCAGGAGTTGTGATAGGGATAGGGAGCAGAGGAAAGGAGCCATACTGAGCAATGGAGAGAGAGACACAATGAAGAAATAGATAGCCTATTATACCGTATGGACTCTTGCAGTATTCCTGGTGTCTAGTTATAATACCTCCACTCTAATCGACTGATCATCTTCTCACCCAGGGTACCGGAGCTATTTCAAGGACATTGAGATGATGCTGGGTTTTCCACCCCCCATATTTTTCCAGATCTGTTGGAGGTTCATCTCTCCAGTTATCATCTTTGTGAGTACAAAGAAGGAGTGGGGGGAGAATCACAAAAGAACATAGGAGACAGGATTGGGAGTGAGGGAAAAGGGGACTGGGTGACTAACAACATAATCAGGATGGAATAAAGACTAAGCTGCTAATGCACAAAAACATTGTGATAAGCAAGTGGGGGAGGGGGGAAGAAAAGGCCAGAGGTTTTCTACTTGCTATGATAAAAACATCCAGGTCTGAGAAATGAAAAGAGCTTTTGAAGGTCCCCAGAATGCAAGACTAGGAATGACGCCATGCAGTATATACTTTGGTTTCAATCAGCCTTTTCCCCCTCTCCTTCCAGTTTATCCTCATATTCACAGTGATTCAGTATGAACCAATCACATACAACACATATGTGTACCCGACCTGGGCCATCGCCATTGGTTTCTGTATGGCACTCTCATCGGTCATCTGCATCCCCATCTACGCAGGCTACTATATTTTATGCTCAGAAGGAGACACACTACTGCAGGTAAGACTGGGACTTGCAGGCAAATGGGCAGAGCTGCTGCTGCTTTCTGGACATATGGGTGTACTTGCCTCAGATCCCACTGTAAATCAGGCCTTGAAACCAGCAACTTCTTGTTTGCCTTTTGTATCTCTGCAGCGTTTGAAAAATGCTACTCGGCCAAGCCGGGAATGGGGCCCAGCGCTTGTTGAGCACAAGACAGGCCGCTACGCAACAGCATTCAGCTCAACAGAATCCCAGCTGGAGGTGCAGCTGCTGAACCCTGAGAAACCCAAAAGTGATGAAGTTGGCATGATGGCTGCCATCACCATTGGAAGCAATGGCTCAACCCACAGCCAAGACTCAATGATGTGAACCTTAGCCTGGGAGGCAGGGCAGGGAGCACTCCTTGCATCAATCCATTCCCACCTGTCCTGGTTCTCTAAACCCTACTCTGCTCAGATATACTAAAGTACCCCCCACTGGGTGGGGGACCCCTGGCTCCCAGGCTGTGCTGGACTCTGGGGGAGGGGGCTATGAGTTCCCACCCCACCCACCTCATTAGTGTCCCTGTGCCATCTTGTAACCCTTATGTTTACAAGTAATGCTCAGATGGCCCCGATTCACAGCCAGGACCAGGATCAGAGACAGAGATGTGTGCGCTGGCTAACTAGATGGGGATTCTTTGAGAGGTACCAGTAGGAAGGTTGGTTGATGTCCTAGAAGCTTAAAAATAGCTTTGGGATGGTTTCTGGCAGCTACTTGTGGGTCCAGTGAGTCTAGAATCTGTTGGGGATGATATGGCTCTCACTGCCCTGGATCAGGGCTATTTGCCTGGCCCCACAAGGAAACTAATGGGAGTGCTGGGGGTCAGTAGTGGTTTCAAATATGAGCTGATATTCTAGGCAAAGTTCAGTCTAGAGCTAGGCAACCTTCAGCTAGACTACTGCCTTGATGAGCACTCTTGCACACATGCATGGAAAACTGCACACTACCCATCAGTATCTATACCTTCCCAGCTTTCCCACTTGTCTAGTATTTTATGAAAAGTGGGATAGCTTTTTCAGGACTGTAGATATAAAGTCCCCATGATGGTTCCAAGAGCTTAAGAAAATTCCAGAAGTCTCTCATAATTGGTAGGGAGGATCTAGCCTTATTTGTCTAACTGTCCAGAATTCTTTTCTCTTACACACACACACACACACACACACACACACACACACATCCTTGCACATGGTTAGTAGAGACACTATGTGACTGATTCAAATCTAGGAAAATCCCAACTTGTGGGAAGCTCACGTAAACTGCTGCCACACTGTGTAGAGGTTGTGGAGCAAAGTATTCAACTGAATTATGCAGGAGCTTGTACTTGAATTCTGAGGAATGGACCTTCTGAAGCCATTGTTTATCCTCTTCCCCTTCAGAGGAGCAAATGAATTTGAATAGGGTCCCTCTACTTGCAAGGGACCCTTGGGACCTAGCCCTGCCCCAGTCTCTGGGGAAGGAGCAAAGCCAACCATGGTGCTAAGAGTAGATGATGTGCCAAGACCAGCCCTTGCAACTTGAGGGAAAGCATGGTCTTCCATGAAAGCTATTCCTGGTTAGCCCTGGACCCTGGGTCGCCACTTCCCAGTGGGGATGGGAGCCTCTAATCCCGTGCTGCAATCATGAAGAAATTGGCGAGAAGCACCAGTATCTCATGGCAGCACGATGTCTTCATAACAAGCCAGGTCTCACACTGGAGGGGTAACTAAATGTTGCGTCTTCCTGTCTCATTGCCCCATATTTCCATTTCAGCATTGCTGCCTGCACTTTATCCTTAGCAAGGCCTTGGAGGAGGAGACAAGTGGTCCTGACAGCCACTCCCTTGCCCTTTATGCTGTGGCAGCAATGATACCAAGACACCAATGCCAATTCTTTTGTAGGGACACCGTTGCCAAACGTCTTGTAGGGGGCATCCCTCAGCTCCCAGGAATGCACAATTGCTACAATGCCAACAGCAAGGGCACGTCTGGTCCCTACCCACAGCCAGTGACATGGGCAAAATGGCCAGTGTTTAAGTGCCAAATGTCTGCATCGTGCACAGATGATGGGAAGGACAGATGGTTTCGTGTCATGATGGCATTTTTACCTTAAGCCTCCAGCATCCAATCCTTTCCCTCCTGTGTACTGAAAATGCACTATTTAATGCATGGTTCCATGTCTGTCCCTCCCTCTCCTGTAGAGTGTGGCAACCGCCACTGCCACCTCTCATTGTTCATAGCAATAATTGTATGAGTCTCCCATACTGTGACTCTCCCAGTTGTAGATTGTTAAAGTCTCATAGATTTTAATGAAATTTATATTCCTGAACGCAGGATGTACAGTTCTTTTTGTGGGATCGGAAGGGCGATTTGAGGAGCCATACCTTTACTTTAATGTTATAATGGAATTACTGTACTGAGTAATGGAGATGAGCAGCAGGAGAAGAAAGGATCCCAAGGGCACTGCTGCACTCCCAGGACACTTATCTGTACAGAAGAAGGGATATTTAGCATGGCCTTGTTACTTCCTTTGGAATCCATGAATTTGAACATAAGAATGAGCAAAGACAATAGTAACCAACATTAACCCATTTCAGGCATAGGGAACAGCAGCATACGGTTTCAATGGGCACTGTTGCCCCAGAGCAAGTGGTGAGATGTCAAGAGGAAGAGGAAGTTCTTTTTTTCTTCTTAGCTTGGTCCTTTACATTGCAACAATCTAACACGGAAATAAAAGCGAGACGGAGGACAAGGTTCTGTAGGAGGCACGGGATGAAAAGCAGGTTCCCACACTGCTGCTGCTGCTGCTGCTACTGCTGCTGCCCTATAAACTGAAGCAGTTGGAAGTCCCAGTGTTGTAGGCAGCTTAGTGTCACTGTCCTTCCTTTCCTGGTTGGAATCCTTCCTCTTTTGAGGCATCCATCCCAAAGGGGTTTTTGTTGAATGGCTCCTTCTGGATGACAGCTGATAGCAGAGTAGAGAAATCTGATCCCTGGGATCTGGTGAAGGAATCTCATTAGAAGCAGGATTGATCTGTCCAAATCCTGGCTCTTTCACTAAGCCTCTTGGATGGCTGTGAAATAAAGAGAAGGAGTTGTGTGATACAAAAAGTTTTATTTAACATCTTTCCGTCAAAAAGTAACAAAATTGGCAGAAATTCAAGTCATTGAAGAAAAGCTTATGGATCTCCAAACTCCACTGAAGTGGACTGAACAAATTCCAGAAATGTTACTCCAGAATTCTGGAGACAGAGTGATAATAAATCAAGGCCGAATTAAGTTTCTCACTTTCTACTATAAGGCTTTTGCTCTTGTCACCTCTTCCTAGTATTGTAGCTTGCAAGCATTTTCATACTACCTGAGTTGAGACAAATGGGTGCTATTCCCAAACTGGTTTGACATCGGGGAAGGAGGCCTAGGAGATGACTTGGGCAGGCTTAATTGTAAATCCCGCTCCATGGCACGTTTCTCTTCCTGCAGTTCTGTGGACAGAGGATTATGTCAAGATGGAGAAACAACAAGCCCAAGAACAAAAGAATTAGGGGAATAGCATTTAGAAATAATCTATGCCCAAGTGGCTATGCTAGAAAAACCCTCTTTTCCAATCCTCAGTCTAATTCTAAATAAAGGCACGAGATGAGAGTTTTGCATACCAGCCAGGGTGGGTTCATGCAGTGTGTCTTGCAACTCAGTAGCATTCTGATGCACCTCCTCTAGTTGGCTCTGTAAATCAAAGAAATTTTTTGAAAAGAGGCTGAAATGTCAGTGTCATGCTCCTTTGTAATTCTGCAGAGGAATACTTGTCTTTCCCAGAAGAGTTTAAGCACTGAGCACAGAGGTGTTTCACTTCTTAATGCTCTTATCACTACAGAAATCTATCTTAGATGAGCAATGCACACTCTGTCCCTTCAGTCAAAGAGATTAAGTTTCCTTTGCCCTGGAAAATAGCCTGTGTTAGCCTCCTGCATTCTCATGTCATTGTGGCAATATTATCCAGAATACCCGTGCAAAGAGCACAGAGCAAAGTATTCAAAGCATCCAAAGCAATGGCATTTATACACCAAAAATGCCACTGACCTCTCCTACTCTGCATATCAGCCCTCATGCATCACCACCTTCAGATCAGAAAAGAGGAGAGGAATGGCAGCTAATTAATTAATTACAAAGCTGAGATAAAAGTCAAAACATATCTTCATTACATAATACTCCCTCCTTGAAAAACCTAAGTGCAGTAGCCATAGAACTGTGAGTACTTCATAGGACAAGCTCACAAATCGGAGGTGATCATTGGACCACTTTGATATTCTAAATTAAGATCAAGTTGAGAGTGAAGTTTAACTACACTGCTGTGCAAAGCAGCTTCATAGATCCATGACCAATATCTGTAGTGGACGTTTAGAAGTGCAAGAGTCTAGAAGCTCTTCTAGGCAAGCTGAGAGATAGTCCTTACCTGTAAATGTGTAATGTATCTTTCCAGAACATGGCATTCATCCTCTACCAAAGTCCTAGATAAAAATGAGACTCCAATAAAGATTGACAGAATGTGAGATTTGGGCAAAAGTAAACAACTGCCAACTGCAGATATTGAGTGTGAGACTTCCACAGTTTCCTCCAATTTTTTTGTTCTTTCTCATTATAGAAGCTAGCAGTTCACAATTGAATTAGAAGACAGACATCAGCTACTTTTTTACGTAAGAATTCAGTGTACTGTGGATGACGTGAAATCCAAGTTAGGGAGGTGCCTAACCAAAGCACTCAGTAAGAAAATTCACAAGCACTCCTAACCTTAATAAATCTTATCTGTTCCCCTGTTAGCATTTTGGTTCAAAATTTCCCAAACTCCTGAGCAGTGAACTACTTTGTGCTGGATTCCTTGCAACTAGGATCCCTTTCGTTCCTATATCCACTTCCTAGAACTTGTAGTACTATATACTGTTTAGTGGGATGTCAGATTCTTGATCCTTTTTTCTTGAAAATCACATTTTTGCATTCCATAATGCAATGGGACAGATTGCACACTCTGCCTCTTCCAAAGAGGGAAAGAAATGTAAGTTCAGATACATTCAGGCCAAGATTTCAAGGCAGAAGCTAACACAATGCCATGAACAGCAAGTGCTGTAGGGCTGTTTCACTAAGATTTCCCAGTTTAAAAGTTCTTATTGCATTGGTGTTCTGCAATAACTGATCCAATTACACAGAAGAAAATACATAACACACATGTGCAGGTAAAGGAAATTAGAATGAGACACATGCAGATCTCCCTGTTCTCCTTGTTTTCATGAGTGATGCAGGTTATTATAAAGGGAACAGAGGGAGAATTTCTGAATACAAATTGTTGGGCTCGTTGGCATGTATTTTTATGCTCTGCTGCCCCAAGCACTCCTATTTCTGATGAGCCAGTCCATTATTTACCATATTTACCATTGGCAATTTTGTTTATCTCCCTAACAAGTCCTCTTACACTCCTTGCTTCTGATAACTGTTCCTAGAAGAAAAATATAAAGCAGAAAGGAAGTATGCAAACTTGCCTAAGTCTAGAGGCTATCTTGCCGATCTGAGCTATATTCAGTTTATCAGAATATGGTTCCAAATCATTTGTGCTCCTACAGGGCAATGACCTAAGAAAACAGAAATGGGATTAATACAAATGCCAGATAAATTAAGAAAGACTAGCTTTTCCTTCAGCCAAACACAATTCCAAGTCCACAATCAGGCATTTTGACACTAAGCAACTCAGATCCGGAATGGGAAGCAGAATCTGGATGGAGTTGTTAGTAACTTTCATTGCATATCTATAAATGTCCTGAACACCCTCTCCTCTATGGAGATTACAGAGCAGTAACTGGCCAGCCTAACAAAGCATGCATTTCAGTTACAGCAGTAGATGAACAAGAAGGCCATTCATGAGCAGTTTTTGCACAAATATCCAAACTCAAGAAAAACTACAGTTTTCAGCAGGTCAAAATATTGGGCCTAGGCAAACATCCCTTATATGTTGATGCATACTTAGGTACAATTAATTAAATCTTAATTATATTTATCAAAAATAAGTCTAATGGAACACTTATTTGTCTGTCTCTCCCTCCTTTCCTCTCCCATATCATATAAAAATAACTAGAAAGAAAATGGAAAAAAAATACAATGTACAAAATGATATATCTATCCCCTCCAAAGAATCTAAAAAGGACAAAAACAGATGTATATAAGAACCAATATATCACAATAGATATGTAATGTACAAGACAGCTGAATAAAGTTTACTTTTGGGTCTTACCTGATGAGATTGTTGCTCCCAGATGATGGCCGATTACTTCCAGCATTTGTCTTGAAAGCAAAATTGATCACTTGTGCGTTGTATTTAGCAATGGCACAATCGTGGTCCCTGCAACAAGAAGCAAGCATGAGACAAGGACCTAGCCTCAATCTTCTAATTAACAAGAGTCATGACTGGCCACCCATCTCTTACATTCAAGGACTGCAGCCATAAACTTGTTGGAATATGGATTGAAAATCATCTAGATCAGACGTGTCAAACACAAGGCCCAGGGGCCGGATGCGGCCCGCAAAGTGGTTTCATGTGGCCCGCGAAGCCATCCTGGAAACAGTGAGGGAACGGCCCCCGCTGCCTTGGCCCTGGCCCAGGCCAGCCGGGAGCCAATGTACAATTTTGTGGTGGCCATCTTGGCACTTGCCCCAGTGGACCATGCCTTGGCACTTGCCCCGGTCCCACCCCCTTCTGCCAGAGACCCTCAGATCTGTCCCACTCCTGCCCAGGCCCCCACAGGCACCCTTGACGCGAATGATGTAGAACTGGCCACGCCCACCCAGTAGGCCACACCCACTCCACACACACACACCCAGTAGGCTGCACCCACTCTGGCTACACCCACCCAACCCCCCAAGGGCAACCGCAATGCTGATGCAGCCCTCAGTGAAATTGAGTTTGACACACCTGATCTAAATGAACATCCTTAGATTAAAGAAAATGCAAGTTTGACCAAAAGGCCCCTCATTCACCCTATCCACTGTATGAAAGGAAACATGGCTTAAACCCATTTAATAATGTGAACAGCAATAGTACTTAGACTTATATACTGCTCCATAGTGCTTTACAGCCCTCTCTAAGCGGTTTATAGAATCAGCATATTGCCCCCAACAATCTGGGTCCTCATTTTACAGACTTCAGAAAGATGGAAGGCTGAGTCAACCTTAAGCTGATCAGGAACGAACTCCTGGCAGTGAGCAGAGTCAGCCTGCAATACCACATTCTAACCACTGTGGTTAGAATAAAGATAATGTGAGAGGAACTCTTCTAACCGAACTACGCAAGGCTGGGTCCGAGAGACAGCAAGGTTTAAACAGTGAAGAAAACCCTGAAGGGGTAAAATCCTGAAGTGTGTAACTGAAATATTGGGAAGAAAAATATTTTCTTTGCTGGCCAGTCCATTATAATTATCCTCAATGCCTTTTCTGTTATTTATACAGGAACAAAGCAGGAGGCAAATATCTGGCCAAGAGTCCCTTGCTAATGTTGATTCCAGTTCTTATTAAGATGAATCCCTTTTTTGAATTTGGAGAGGGAGGGGACATAATCCGGGCCTCAGTATAAAGGATCATGGATCATGCACACTAGAGAAACAAAACTAAGAGCTGAATGTCATTCCTGATGGAGCTGTGCTGTTGTGAGATGTCTGCATAAATGGGGGGTGGAGACAGAAGTGAGGTGTTAAGTTCTATGCATCAGGAAATGTCTACTACAGAGGTCCCCAACCTTTTGGGCACCAGGGACCGGTTACGTGGAGAGAGGTTTTTCTGCGGACTGGAAAGGGCATGGTTTTGTGTACTGCCTGCATCCCGCGGATGGAGCTTTGCTTATTTGTGCGGCCCAGCTGCTGGCATGTCGCAGTCTGGTACCGGTCCATGGACCGGGGGTTGGGGATCCCTGGTCTAGTAGAACAAAGGAGAAAAAGGTTCTCTATTCTTCCCCATCATCACCACAAAAGAAGTGGGAAATAACACCTATCTTGCCCACAAAGTTTGACATTTTGATTTCTGGGGAATTTGGATCACAAGGAATTTGGAAGTTTTATACAGCCTAGTCCACAACTTCTTGAGTTAGAGATTTACAGATTCCTTCTTTCCACAAAGACTGCAGACCTTAATTTGTAGTCTTGCTTGTTCCTCGCAATGTTTTAAAACTTGTGAACAAGTTAGACCTTCACTGTGAAGCATTTCATTTTCTTCAGTACCTGCCCTCCTGCAATGCCTTTTGCTGCAAGCCAATCACAAGTAGTCGAATCTCCTCTCTTACTAGTTCTTTTAAGTGGGCAGGAGCAGCCAGCAAGATACAGTTATCAGGCCTTTCCTCAGAATGGTCCAGTTGCAATTCCTGATAGAATTCCAAGAGAGTCTTTACCTGTAAAGAGAGAGGAGGTTTGACTGTGCATTGGACATATCCCAAAATGTTTAGAATTGCATGATACAAATCCCAGAAAAGTCACTTGTAATCTTTCCATGCCCGTCCATCATTTGCCCAAATAATGAGAAATGGTTACACACCTGACTACAATTGTAGCATTCCTGTTACATTCCAGATGCTTCTTTGTTCAAAGATTCATAAGCAAAATTAAGCAAGATGATAACATCATCCAGAAACTCTCTCTTTTGTTTGAAAGACATAATGTAGCCTGGATAATCTTCACAATTGAATGAAAATATACGTGTCCCAGGATAATGTTGCAAGATCAAATCTGGGTTGGGGTTCAGATTCAATCTTGAATAACCATCAATACAATGGTACAAAACTACATGTTAGGTAGGCTGCAAGATTGGTAAAAATTGCTGTGGATGTTCTTGAAATGTCTGATGCATTTCTGAAATGTCAAAACCAATCATTTATGTGATATCCTACCCTTTCTTCACAACCTCAAAGTAGTGCTCTCTCCTCCTATATTTCCCCACAACAATCCAGTGAGGTTGGGTGGACTAAAATGCAGTGAGTGATTGGTTCAAAGTCACCTAGGAATGTTTGTGGCTGATGATGGATTTGACCCCTGGGACCAGCCCAATGTCCTAATTACCAAACAAAACTGACTCAAAGTTTTCCATGCTTGCCTTAGCATGCTGTTACTTTGTCCCACTCTTCTGTAAACTTGTACATCCAGCTGCATTTGGCCACAGCTCACAGTGGTTGTCATTTGTCACAAAATAATAACTGTTGCTCATCCTATCTTAGGAGATATCACAATGGGGAAGACTGCAATAGGTATTTTATCTTGCTTGTCCTTCACGTTTATTTCTCTTTGTGAGAGCTACCTTCTATAATCATTGCTTCCTTATCTCATTTGCAGTACTCATGTCTTTTTACTTTTCTCTTCCAAAGCCTCCCTCATATGCCCCCTTACTTCCTTTACATGTAAGAATTTCCAAACGCAGGCATAGAAACAATTCATTTTCTATGAATCTTCTGAAATTCAAAAAAAGAAAAACATCCTGTTCATACAGCTGATATCTATGGATTGAAAACATATGCCGAGAAAAAAAAAATCCTTTCAGGCAGCAGCAGCCTGTGAAGAGAGTAATTTAATTTAAAAGAGAATGTTTTAAAAAGCATGGCACCTTGCAAGCAAAAACTAAAGACAGAAGTGACCGAACAAAAGCAGATGTAACTACAAGACTTAGCATACTTCATGAATGATAAAAATGCATGCAACGTTATATTATGTTATGATTAATAACACTCTCCATTAAATTCACCCATGTCATAAAACTCAAGATTGGATTGCTTAAGCAGCCTGCTGTTTCCTTGCCTTGTTTGGGTTCTCATTCTATTTTAGTAATGTTTTAATTTGCCTAAGGACTGGGCATAGGCTGTGAAATGATTGAACAGCTCTCTCTAACCTCCATCCGTCTACGTGTGTTGGAAGTGTAACTCTCAAAATTCCCAGCCAGTCTGCAAGTGTAGTGCCAACTCATTTGGAGGACAGAAAGTTGAGGGAACCTGCCCTGAAAAGCATTTTAGAATCAAAGAGGGAGCTATTATGCCACAACCCTTTAACAAAAGATGGGCAAAGTTATTCTACAAGATAATTATCAATAACACTACTCCACTCTCACATTAAAATACCTACTCACCACACTCAGATTAGCACAGAATACAAGTATTCCTTGACTTACAACACTTCATTTAGTGACTGTTCAAAGTTACAATGGCATTGAAGTGACTTGTGACTGTTTTTCACACTTACAACCACTGCAGCATCCCCATGGTCATGGGATCAAAATTCAGATGCTTGGCAAATGGTTCATATTTATAACGGTTGCAGTGTCCCGGGGTTATGTGATCAGCTTTTGCGACTTCTGACAAGCAAAGTCAATGGGGAAGCCGGATTCATTTAACAACTGTGTTACTAACGTAACACCTTCACTTAACAACTGTGGCAAGAAAGGTTACAAAACGGGGCAAATTCACTTCACAATTGTCTTGCTTAGCCACAAAAAAATTGGGCTCAATTGTGGTCGTAAATTGACTACCTGTATGGTCACCCAATGCAATTGCTATCATCTTTGTACCACTGATATTCCATAAAAGCTACAAAGCTGAATTCACGTCCCTTCACAACCATTGCCTTTCCCTGTGAGGAAGGGAAGGAATGTATTGAACTCTGCAAACAAAATATCCCCAGCTACAAAGGACATAATGCAAGGCATTTTTGGAGGACAAATTCCAGCACTCCCTTCCTGGCCCTACATATCAACAAAAATGCTTTACTGAACAACTTCCCAGCTGTCCTGACTGGGGACAGAGGGCATTTGGACAAGAGGAGAGCAGTGAAATTATGTATCCCTTGTGCCACACCACAGCTTGAAATTAAAAGGAAGTAGAAAGGTAGCCTCAAAAGTTTACTATTACAATAGAAATCCTGATGCTTTGAAGTCATGGACGGATTGACCCAAGGAAGATATGGATGGAAACGCATACCAGTTGATCTTGGTAAGCAGGGAATTAGGTGCCTTTGAATCAGCCCTGACTTCTGACGGCTATTTGGACAAACCAGTCTCTGGGGACAATCCACAGCACTTCCAGAAACATGCCAGTAATATCTTGATTCTGTCCATCCGCCCCATGTTATTTCTTCTACTTTCTTTAATCTTACATGCATAGTACATTTCAACCAATCCATGCAGAGAGAAGTAAATCCATCAGCATGAGAAAAGATTTTGGGATGTTTATTGTTCTTTGCCCCAGGCTGAATAAAGAAAGGGTGTGAATGACTGGAGCAGAACAAAGGCCTTGAAATAGCAGGGATTAGAGACTCTAGCCAAGTGTTAGAAGCCAGCTGAGATGAGTCAAAAGGGAAACTTGCAGATGAGAGAGAAGGCAATACATCAATTCACTCTTACAATATGATCTTCTCAAAGCAGATGTATTTCCATTACAGGATCTAAACTAGACTTTGAAAGTAGTTGGGACACCCAGATTGAACTGGCCAAAAAAGCAAAAACAACAGCAACATTTGAACAATAAATAATGAATACATGCATGCTATTGCTTGAGACCAAAATTTGATCCTGGAGAGAGAAATAATTGAAGTCATAATCCCCGTATTTGCACTACATCTAATGGAGATATAGTCTGCAGTTCTCAGATTATAACTGTGAACTTTTCCCAAAATGACTGTCATGCATAATGTATGTATTTCAAAAGCAGTGGAAAGAGAGATGTTTTCTCCAGAACTCAATATAATCTAACTTTGTACAGACTGCTGAAATGAAGTGTAGAGAACCTCAAGTATAAAATATAATACTGGCAAAACGTTATAGATACTTTAGCCAAACTTATCATCAATGTTAATCAATTCACATTGCTAAATAGCATCCAGCTCTCAGCTAGAGATGGTTCAGATTGAAGAGATCTTTGTTCCATGTGGCATACAGTAAATGATAAATGAAATGTTTAGTCTCCTCACTTTATTTTTTTTAATTTTTAATTTTTATTTATTTGTATTCTGCCTCTCTTACAAAAAACTCAAGGTGGTGAACAACAGACCTTCCCCCTACTATTTTCTCCACAACAACCCTGTGAGGTGATTTGGAGTGGGAGTGACTAGTCTAAAGTCATCCAGGCTGCTTTCATGCCTAAGGCAGAATTAGAACTCGCGGTCTCCTGCCTTCTAGCCTGAGGTCTTAATTACTAGACCAACTAGCTGGTGTGGTCCTACATGTGGTCCTACATGTGTACCTTTAGCACCTTTCCCCAACCTAGTCTTCCAGAACTATTAGGATTACAGCTCCCATGTTAAAAAGGAATTTTTGCAATCACATTAAAGCAACTCCATACCAATGAAGCTTTTGCTCAATTAAGTTCTTTGCCAAAAACTCAAGGGATTCTAATGGGATGGTAGATGTGCTAGCCCCCCTTGACACCATCCACACCCATTCAAAATGATGAGATGATTTTTGTACCCTCTATACATATTATTTCAATAGGGAAATGCATAAACCACACTTTTAGGTCACACAGTTGGCCTGAAGTTCCTCTTTCAAACCTCAGCATGAAGCTCCAAGCTGTGGTCCACAAGATCAGTTCCCAAGGTAGTCTTCACTTCCAGTCTCTCGCTGGGTGCTAACTGCTCCTCTATCATGCTCCAGAGCGATGGCATTGACTTCAAGGGCCCCCAGGGGAAACTGGATGATGAGAACATGGGGGCACAGTCCAATTCCAAGATAACGCTAGAAATTCCCAGGTCTAATGCATTAAAGGAAAGAAGGAGATATATGGATTAAGTAGCAAATGACAGGTGCCCAATGCAAGGACACCTAGCAAGTTATCCCCATTTCTTCTTGAGCAGCATTACGACTAACACCATTTAAGTATTTTTATTAAATATTATTAGGTTTGACGTTGCATTACATGCTTTATTAATAATTAAAATCTGCCTATATCCCAGGTTTTTTGAGAAGGACTCAACAGGTTGATAAAATTGCCAAATCCAAATCTAATGGTGTGGACCAACCATAATAATAATCATGACTGTGTATTAATCACTCACAACAAAGTAAGGCCACAGTCCCCGAATCCGTTAGGTAATAGATCAAACTCATAACCACACATATATTGAAGGCCCACTAATCCAGCGCTTTTGGGTAAATTACCTACGTTAGGTTGTTTTCTTTGGATAACAACAAAGGCATCCATTACTTAATCACAAGAAGTTTTAATTTAACTGTTTTACTTACATTGGGTAAAAAAAAAAAAAGGATTGTTTGGGGTAATGAAGGAAAAAGTTTGGGAAGACTTCACTAATCCCTGCAAGCCAAGCAACCCAGTTACCTGTTCTCCATTGCCCCTCCCCCTTTTACATTTTTAGCAGCTCATCCTGGTATCATTGGCCTGGCCGCAGGGGTAGGCAACCTTGGCTCTTTTATGACTCGTGGACTTCAACTCCCAGAATTCCTGAGCCAGCCAAGCTGGCTCAGGAATTCTGGGAGTTGAAGTCCACGAGTCATAAAAGAGCCAAGGTTGCCTACCCTTGGCCTGGCCAAACTAACCCCGCAGACTCCCCTTACGTTCGGCCCAGCTTCGATCGGGCTGCCAGCTTAATCCCTCGTCCCTCTCACTTTTGCCCGCAGACCGACCAACGCCCCCTGCACGCAGCTCCGCGGGGAGGGGAGGGGAACCTCGCCTTCCACTTTTCCCCCCCGACTCTTCACCTTCCCGCGTGAGCTCTCGGGAGCATCAACTCCTTGTCTCTATGGTAACCCCCCCCTCTTCGTTCCTCGGAAGCCTCGCCTCTTAAAGGAGCCGCGTCCGGAAAGCTGAAACAGCCTCAAGACCAGGGGTAGGCAACCTTGGCTCTTTTATGACTCATGGACTTCAACTCCCAGAATTCCTGAGCCAGCTATGCTGGCTCAGGAATTCTGGGAGTTGAAGTCCGTGAGTCATAAAAGAGCCAAGGTTGCCTACCCCTGGCTCAAGACCAACGTGCAACGTTATATTATGTTATGATTAATAACACTCTCCACTCGGAGAGATAACACTCGGAAACGCCTCGGAAAAGGGCGGGATAGATCCGACCCGACCAGTTGCTCCGCTCCTTCCTCAGCTCGCGTTCCTAGAACCGTAAAGGGGCATGGAAGGAAAGACGGCACGGGGGCATCCGAGCCGGGAGGCTGGGAGGCAGCGCGCCTCCTTCGAGGTGCGAAGTTGGAAGGGTTTGGGGAAAGCGCGGGAGCTGGGAGGGCGGGGTGGAGCGCGGGACCGGCCTGGCAGGAGAAGCAGGCAGGCAGGCAGGCAGGGGGGCAATGCATCTGCCCCTCCCAGCTGCGAGGTTCCGCCCTCCCTTTTGGGGAAGGGGCGCTCGGGTTTCACTCCGGGGCGGGCGGCACAAAGGGGCAAAGGAGCGCAAGGGCCGGCCAGGTTGATTGTCAGCCGCGGGCTGGATTCTTTGTCTGGAGAAAGCGGACTCCGGGTTGTCTCCACCCTCCTTCTCTGCTCTGCCCAGCCGGCTCGGGCGTTTGGCGATGCCCTTTCCTTCGGATCGGCTGAGCCTGGCGTTGCTCCTGGCCGTGGTGACTCGGCCCGGGCTGGCGGGGCCAGTCCGCGCTTGCGATGCCAACGGGAGCCTGTACTTCGTCGGCGAGTGGTACTCCCTGGATAGCGACCCCTGCGTCCAGTGCGAGTGCACGGCGGAAGGAGCGGCTTGCGCCCGCGCGGACTGCGCCGCTCTGCCGCCGGCCTGCGTTCACGTCAGCCACTATCCGAGCGACTGCTGCCCGCGCTGCGAACGCATCGGCTGTGAGCACCGAGGACAGGTTTACGAACTGGGGCAGCATTTTCAGGTGAGGCAAGCAAACGAAGGCCGGGGGGGGGAGGGAATGAAAAACCAACAGGCAACGTCAAGGCCAGGGATGGGTGGGTGGGTGGCCGCCTCCCTGAATGTGCGGACCTCTTTAATCGGGGCTAAAAGTGAAAGCTGCTGACAAAATAGTTGAGGAAGTGCTTCTATCCCTTGAAGGTCCAAGTTGGGACGTTGACAATATAGGCTTGATTGGTTCAGTCCGGAGATAAGACCTGGTTTTCGTGAAGCATAACTGATTATGAAATGGAAACTGAATTGCCACTTCAAGGATTGTCTTACACGCAGGGGTCCTCTAACCTTGGCAACTTTAAGACTTGTGGACTTCAACTCCCAGAATTCCTCAGCCAGCAAGGTTAGAGGACCCCTGTAGACTTACAGTGTATTAGAAAGTGATGTGGATGACAAGCACGAGCTTAGAAATGGTATGAAGAGGTTGCTTAAAATCAAAATGTTTTGACAGCACAAAAGTAAAATAAGGACTTTTTTGTCTGCAGTACAATTGTCTATTCCAGTGATGGCAAACCTTTTAGAGACCGAGTGCCCAAACTGCAACCCAAAACCCACTTATGCATCGTCGGGTGCCGGATGGGTGTGACCCATTGGGTGGGCGTGGCCAATTGGGTGGGCGTGGCTGCGGTGGTAACGGCAGACTGGGTGGGACTAAAAAGTTCAATCAATCAATTCCAACTTTGCAAGATTTTTTTTTCCCCGCAAGAAGTTGAAATTGACTGAACCTTTTTTTTGTTGCACACGGCGGCGGAGGCCTAAAGCGAAAAGGTTTTATAAAACCCAGCTGAAGGCCTAGGACTGGGGTGATGGCGCGCGTGCCCACAGAGAGGGCTCTGAGTGCCGCCTCTGGCACCCGTGCCATAGGTTCGCCACCACTGGTCTATTCAACTATCCTCCATTTCTCAGTCCCTACACTAATCACTTTTGGTACCTTCTTTCTGGCTATTGTCTGTCACTGCTAAAATTGTTTGCAATGTATTTTAAGCAGTGAGTTGTCAGGCCAAGCAACTTGCTGGCAGGAGGAACTGGGCAATGAGGGAGGGGCAGATATTGTTACCAATAGCTGAATAAACAGATCTACACTGAGATGTTGCAGGTGGAAGATCAAAGCCTGCTCTACTCCTGGGTTCCTGAGAATCACATGACTCATTCCCACGAAGTAAGGGCCAATCCTCGTAATTGGACAGTGAGCAGATCAATGTCCTTGCTGTCTAGCTCAAATTTGCTGAGTGTTCTTAGAGACATTTTGCAGCGAGCAGATGGGGCCTAGCTCACCGAAAATAATCATGTCCCTTCCCATTAATTTTCCTCTCTCACTTCTTAATGAGTAAGGTTGTGCACACTTGAAAATGATTTGAGAGAAATGCTTTAGATTTCCTGAGTAAGCACTTCCGCCAATTCATTAAAGCAACCATGACATTTTTCATGCTACTGTGCCAACAGAATTGCGTTAAATTCATTAAAGTTAATTCACTTTAAAAAGTGGCATCTTTTTTTTTCAGGCTTGCTGTAACAAGAGAGTGCTTCCTCCCATCATTTGTGAGGCATGAACAGCCCTTTTAGAGAGGCCTAAATTTTTGAAGTTTGCCCAGAACTTTTTGGAGATGGGTACAATATTGCATGTTTGATGTTTAGTAAAAGTAACAATGAAACTGTAACACCTTGCATTTGTATAAAAGTGAAATGTTGACAAAATAGCTTTTTTAAAAAACGTGGTTAACTGAAGTTATTACATTTTAGTATTACAAACAACAGAGCAAGCAATTAAGGAAGAAGGAATTTTTTTTTTCTTATCTACAACACCAGAATAGGGCAACATCTTGCCAAATCAGATCTGGAATGCCTTTGGGGATTTTAAAGAAGCCCTGGAAAGCATCTTACATTAAAGAAAACTTTTTTTAACTTTTATAATTCTGATCATGTCTTTTGGCAACAAGCCTGTGGTTTCCATATGACCAACTATAATTATTTCAACAGTTCAATAGAGGTGTGAGTTGATATAACCATTTGCTGGTCCAATGGAGAGGGAATTTAATACAGTGAAGAATAATGTGAGGAGTTTATCTTTAAGTAAATATGGTAGCTGGCAAAAAGGGGACAAGGGGATTGAGAATAGGGTCAAACTTATTGTTACTTATTTATATTTATTCATTATCATTAGTTTCGCTTCCCTAACACTAATGGTAGGCTTTGCTACTAGAGATGTAATGAATTGAAAATAACAGTAACATCTTTGTTAAGTATTTAACTGTAGCTCCTGTCACAGGATTCCTGGAGGGCATCACCTCCATTGTTGTGGATGTGTTTAGTACACCCTGATCCGAAACTCCATACCACAATCTTTACATACACAATCAGAACAGAAACTTGTTAATTTTTTTTCTACTGTATAAAAATGGTGGCTGGAGGCGAATAGCTCAAGACATCCTATTGGAGGCTTGCATTTCTCCTAAAACTGAAATCAATCTGAATGGATGGTGCCCTCTGATGGTGTCATCTTAGTATTGTGAAGTCTATGAAAATGTTGCAAGTGCTACAATACTGCAGAAAAAGGTGGAAATAGTTGCAAAAGGAATCACTTTTGGAGAAGCAATTTCTCTATAAAATAAATATTTTGGGCATGTCTTTATCCTGCTTACTTGGATAACACACTTGCCTTTAAAAAAACCTGTTGCCATAGTACTATTATGACAGATTTGGGCAGAAATATGAAATTCTTCGGCTGGGAGAATCCCAGTAGCAACATGGCAGCATCTTATTCTTAATGCTTTTTAGAAAAACTCTTTCTGGAAGAGATTTTAGCAGGACCTGAAAAGGGAAGTGTGAGTAAGCAAGAAGGGAGTTGCTTAAGCATGAGATCAATACTGAAATCAGTTGTTCTGTTTGTTATCTAAAAAAGCAACCTCTGTCAAGTTTTTGTTTAATGGGGACTAATTAATGTATGTCTTGCAAATACTATATGGCTGCAGTGATAGTGAACTGTTCGCATAGCACTAAGAGAGTCCTTGTAGTGAAAGAATGAAGAAAGAAGAGGTAGGCTTGCCCAGAACCCTGCAGGATGACAATGTGACAGTGCAGAAATAACCTTCAAAATAAGCTTTGTGCCAGTCTGTAAGACTATGTACGTTGCAAAGTACTACACAGGATGGGCACATCTTGGGAATAAAGTCATCCAACGCTGTTGCGCACATAGAGGAGTGGTTGCAAATTGCCATGCCACACTGATCAACCTTTGTTCCCCCCACAGCCTTCTGAATGTGAGCAGTGCACTTGTGACTTGGATGGAATTGCCCGCTGCCTAGTAGCAGACTGTGCCCCCCCACCATGTGTCAACCCCATCTACGAGAAAGGCCACTGCTGCCCTATCTGCAAGGAAGGTGAGAAATTAAGGGAAAGGTGTGCCATTCCCAAATAACCACTAAACAGGGGTAGGCAACCTTGGCTCTTTTATGACTCGTGGACTTCAACTCCCAGAATTCCTGAGCCAGCCATGCTGGCTCAGGAATTCTGGGAGTTGAGGTCCACGAGTCATAAAAGAGCCAAGGTTGCCTACCCCTGCCCAGGCTATGGTGCTTGCTTTCCTCTTTGAGGAGTGCCTTAATGAAAATGTAAAGAATGAGTTAGATTTCTGCGGCTAATATAAATACTACAATGTTATACTATTATTTATGTTCCAAAATCTGGGAATGCAGGCAGTCCTCACAATTGTTCAATTATGACAAACCCATCCTCAGACTTATGACCGCTGCACACGTACACACACAGTGGTCATAGGACTGCATTTCGGGTGCTTGACAACTGGCTTGTATTGATGACCGGTTGCAGCATCCTGTGGTTGTATAACTGCAATTTGCGCTTTTTACGTGGCGTTTTTTTGGGGGTGGTTTCTGGCAAAAAAAAAAAAAAGTTCATTACATGCAAATGGATTTGCTTAATGGCCGTGTGGTTCACTTCATGGCTGCGGGTGATTCATTTTGTGAGCATCATAAAAACAGTTGTAAAATCGACAAAGGTCACATGGTGATCTGCTTAATGATTTCAACTTACAACCATTAAATGGTCATTACATGAGGACTGTTATTTGTCTTTTCTATGCCACCCCCACATAATACACCCATTTTGTTTCTGATATCTCATGCAAGCCACATTTGGAGGGTCAATGGCCAAGTGAGAGCAGCCTGATGGCCTCTATAGTTTTCTCTTATCTTCATGGTATATCTTGGTAAAACATTGAGAAAATGTTACTTTTATTCCCACAGGACCAAACTGCTACGTAGATGGGAGCCAGCACAACATTATTCCCGCTGGAGATAGCATCTGGGTCGGTCCCTGTATTCGCTGCCGCTGTCACGATGGACAAGATGCTGGCTACTGGGAAGGAAACCACTTAGCTAAATGTGAGCAGCTGGCAGGATGCCTAGACACCATTCCTAACCCCTTTAAATATTAAGTGGTTCCTTAACCACATCTCATCTCTTTAAGGGCTAAGTTACAAATGAACCCCACCAGATGCTGTTCTGCCAACTCCAAACTACAATTATCCATCCTAGACCCTGATCAGAGTCCAGTTCCCTACTCTTCTGCTATCTAGGCCTTCTAGGAAAGACCCTTCAGTTGCTGCTGCACTACAATCCCCATCATCCCTTGCCAATGGCTCCCTGGCTAGGGTTGCTGGGTGATATACTTCTGCAATAATTGCAAGACAACCACAATTTCCCCATCCCTGCTCCCCAATCACATTGCCAATAGCAATCTCTGCTATATTTTATATAGGATTTAACTTTTATGCCTATCTTCTCCTCCCAGGATTCCAGTCAATTCCACTCAAAAGACAGCCTCTTTTGTACAGTGCTGTACTGAATAGCTTCATCTGCATGTACTCCTTGACTATACGACAATAAAGGATCCTTACAAAATAGCTTCTCTTTCCTCTACATTTGAGCAACTACAGTATACACATCATTTCCTGGGCCAATTGCTCAGTTTCTACCCCATTAAAATCAAGATAGTGTGAGAAACTAAAATGTATTTTGGAAATGTCTTGAATTTGGCCTTGCTAAGAAGAATAAAGAAAAGGAAACTACAGATGAGAAATGTCCAACCTGGTGTCTTCCACAGACTTCAGCTAGCAACATTGTTAGCCAGTATAGTCAAAGGCTGAGAATTCTGGGTACTGAAGTCCTGGCATGTCTGAAGAGCACTAGATTAATAAAGGCAATGGTGTGAGCTGCCCCAATCAAGTGTCTCCTACAGAATTCCAGACACAAGGGAGTCTTCCAAGTTTTGAAACTTTACTGAATACAAAAGTCTGATCATAGCGACCAGTGTTGCATTCACCATAGGCTTGAAAAGGGATCAAAACATTCAAATGTACAAAAGTCACCAACACCCGGGCTATTTGACATGCTGATGCCTGGCTTCCAGCCTGGCCCCGCTGTCACCCCAAAGTGGACAGATGCAGGTGATTCCTACTTGCCAGGCACCATAACCAGAATGAAGAAACGCCAGCAGCTTCCCAGCTCCAAGTACTAGGTGTAGAACTGCCACAAACATACCATCAGGGCTGTGACTGAGGGTAGTTTGATAAAAATAAAGGAACGCGTGGTTAAGGGCAAGATGCCTGGCAGAAACTGTAGGGCTGCTAGAATTGCTTGAGGAGTGGAAGTTGGGATGGCAGTGGACCAAGGGAAAACAGGCTGAACTCTACCTTCACGTTATTCCGTTCTATAACAATGGCTATAGGTTCTGCGTGCTTATGAGAGTGAGAAGCAAGCCCACTTTAGGGTATGTCAAACCATACATCCATCTATCCACCCTACTAAAAGGTACAATCTCACTACCCATCCAATCTGCTCCACTCAAGGAAGAAGAGAAATCACAGCTAAGAAGGAAGTCCTGTTGTACCATGCCAGACAGGCTACACATACATTAACCCAGGAAGCACTCAAGTATTCTAATGAGGATTTGTATAAAATACCCCTGGAGTACTGGAGCCAGAAAAAAAGCAACCAGGATCCAGCAGGGGACAGCACCAAGCCATGAATGGAGGTGGGCAGTGGGCCAGACCCATTAGAGCTTTTACTGGCGACGGAGCTCTCCTCAATGGGGAACCATCTCTACACCTTGGTAGCTGGCAGTCGTCGTAAGACCAGACTGTGCCTGGACGAAAGGCTCAAAAGGCAGTAGTTTTTCAGTCTCTGAGAAGAAGCAAACAGCTACCATACCCTTGGAATCTTTCAGGGACACAACCTTGCAAAAAGTTCAGGGAGAGGATGGTCTCTGCCAGAGATAGAGGGAAGGTCAAAGCCCTAAACAAGGCTTACTCTGCTCTCGGGGCCTTCCTCAGCAATCGGGGCTCGGCTCTGCCCAAAATCGAAACACTGGACCAAGCATATAACACACATTCATTCTCCAATCTGAACGGCACTGTGGAGAACTGACTATAGTGTTAAGGAGCTGGTCTTCAGCCAAAGGCAAGGACAAGACAAAGGTGTGTCCAGAGCCTTTCCCCTTTTCCCATGAAGGAGGCAGACAGGTCGTCCCAGTCAGGACACAGTCCTCTGAACCAGTCAGGGCTGAGATCCATGTTGCTCCTCATGCATGGGACCATGGGCAGGGCCAAGCAGCAGAGTCAACCCCGAGAGGGGCGTGGCGGCGGTCGGCCAATATCCACAGTTACATTGGTGTACATGGGGCGGCGAAACATCTCCACGAGGCGGTACTGAAGTGAACCAATGCCATCACGTTTCATGGTCACCTTGGTATTCTGGATTTTGGTGAACCTGCCACAAGAACAAAACAGAACCTCATATTTCACCTATATTTTACAGTTTACTTTGGCACAGGGTAAAACAACAATCCCTCAAATGAATGGAATAAAAATTAAATAGAACATTACATCATTTGTAAAATTCTGATCAGTGCATTATATAACATTACATAAATTAATGAATAATGCAGCATTCTCTGTAGTTTCCACCATAATGCATTTGTTATTCCATAAGTTCTACACAGGGCTGCCAAAACTAAATTATATCATCTGAACGCTTGGGAACAGAGTCACTATCCAAAACTCTCCATGGAGCCCACAACATTCAAAAATAGGTTATACAAGAATCTTCCTCAAATTACATACCCTGATAGGAATTCTTGGTGAAATAGTTGGCAAGAGAACAGTGAATTCAATCCTGCTTCACTTATCAAATAAACAAAGAGAAACCTATGTAAATCAATATCAAATATATACCATACTAATTATCCCACATTGCCCATTTTCTATATCAGCAGTCCCCAATCTTTCTGGCTCCATGGACCAATGGCAGCAGTGACGGGATGGTTTTGTACACACAATCTAATCTCACAAATGCACAAATGAAGCTTTGTGTATTTGCCCACCACTTGCAAAGACCGGTTCCCAACGGGCCACAGACCGGTACCAGGCTGCGAACCGGGACTGGGGACCCCTGCTCTATAAAGTACAGAAGTCCCCAACCTTTTGGGCACCAGGGACCAGTTCCATGGAGAGAGGTTTTTCCGTGGACCGGAGGGGACGTGGTTTTGTGTGCTGCCTGCATCCTGCGGATGGGGCTTTGCTTGTTTGTGCGGACTGGTTGCTGGCAGGCTGTGGCCCAGTACTGGTCCACGGACCAGGGGTTGGGGACCCCTGATATAGTAAATATAGGGCAGTCAGTTCAAACACTTTTATCCTTTCCTGCATCAGTAGACCATAGTTTTAACCTAGCCATTGATACATGCACATATATAGGAGAAGGGGCAAATGACAGTAGAGTGGGAAAAGGAAGACTGAACAGCATGAAATTCCCCTCAGAGTCATGTTACGGCAGGGAAGTACAATCTAAGACTCAAGGATATAACTTCATACCTCCTTCCAAAGTTTTCAGCAAATTCTATTTTTCAATGTTGATAGAAGGGGGAACTATTAAATATAAGAGGATTAAATATTGGTTTTATTTATTTATTTAATCAAATTTATTTCCCTTTTCCCACCCACTTCCTTATCTTAGTTTCCTTAATTTTAATTGCGGCCTCAACTTTTTTTTCAAAAGCTATGGTCTTTGTCCTCTTCTCACAAAATAGTCTGTACTTTTCTGCTACGAGAAGAAACATAAAAATGTGTATAGCATATAATTTAGCATTGAAAGGTTAGTCTCCCAAACTTCCACTAGATGGTCTGGAACAGGGGTAGGCAACCTTGGCTCTTTTATGACTCGTGGACTTCAACTCCCAGAATTCCTGATTCTGGGTGTTGAAGTCCATAAGTCATAAAAGAGACAAAGTTGCCTACCCCTGGTCTGGAAGGTTACTTTTGCAACAGAAAATTGATTTGCAGTCTGTGGATTGAGAATATGATGAAAGTTATGAGGATTAGATAGAAAGTTAACATAGATGCATTCTTACCGTTGGGGATTTGGTTCATTATGTCGATCACGCTCATGCTTGATCATGCGATAGCGCCCAATGCGTGCATCAGGACGTGATACTTTCATGCCATTAAGTGAGATCCTGTGCAAAGAAAAGTATAGGACAGAGGTTAGCAAACCGGTGAGTTTCAAACAAGCCTTTAAAATAATGGAATTTGCCTAAACCTTCTCTATTCTTCTCCACCACATTCCTGGCTTTCATGGATTGATAAAGGACAAAAATATAATTATAGAAAGTTCAGTACACATAACATTTGTTGCCATTTGCAGAACCATCCCATCCAGCAAAGGAATACTGGACAGTCCAAATATTCTCTGTACAACCCCTGGTCCATGGTTCTGTGCTGGGCTGCAGCCTGTTTGGAACCGGGCCACGGAAGTGGTGGGCGAGTGCACATGCATGCACGTGTGTGCATGAAGTTGCATGTGTAAAAGCGGTGCGTGCAGGAAACCATCCCCCTCTTCCCCCCCCACCCCGCCACCACCAGTTCACTGAGCCAGAAAGGTTGGAGAGCGCTGCTGTAGATGCTATATGGAAAAATGGATTTCACAGTTCATGCCATCAACCCACAGAGAACACGTACTGGATGAGCTTAGCCCAACTGAAGTCTTTCACATACCTGTTAAAGATGTCATCGTCTTCTCCACCCCAGCCCCAGTACTCATTAGGGAAGCCATTAATCTTCAGAAACTGTGTCTTGCTTAGGCCAGAGACTCCTCCAAAGTAGCCAGAATATGGTAACCTGTAGAGGACAAGCAAGAGAGATAAGATCAATCAAACTAGAAACAAGTTCAGAAGCATAGATCTAGATGGTCCAGAGAAAACCTGTTGTAGATTAAGCCCTGATTTCTAAACCATTTGTGTGATGTCACTTATTGTTCCTACAGTATCATGCTCTCTCTAAATCCTGTCCAATTTCTCACCATATTAATTGGACTGCCCAGATTCTATCTGATAAATCCAGGATCATATTCTTTTTTCTTGCTTATTTTCAATGTTCTGGAAATACTGATAATAAGGCTTACAATATGAAATATTCACAAGACATTCCAGCCTAGGTTTTTACATCACTAGTACATAGATCCATGCCTGATAACAGAATTTTCAGAAAGGGACTGGTATTATGTATATGCATTTGTGTGTGTGTGTGTGTTTGTGTGTATTAAACAAAAACACATTCAGATTCTGCTTCTTCCTTTATTCTTGAGTCTAAACATTTTGAAGCGCCTCTGTTATCTCAGGAATAACCAGAGTGCATAGGACTACATTTATCTGAAAATTCCAGTTAAGAATTTCATCTGAATGAAATCCCAAAGAGCTGGTTTTGAAATTTATTAACAAACAGATGGGACAGGTCAAGTTATGAGTATGTTATACTATACTGTGTCAATAGCATACTGAAATTCTAATCCAAATAAAACTTTTGAGTCCATTTGGCAAGGAAATTTCCAATCCATTTACTCACCGGAAACCAAACTTATCCATGGCAACAGCAAAGTGCCGAGGCTGGTCATAACAGCGATAAAGATTCCGGTCATCCATGGGCACAAGATCAACATCACTGAATATGAAGCAATCATAGCTCTCGCTATCTCTTAAGGCTTCCAGGAAGCCCACATTCAACAACTTGGCTCGGTTAAACGTGTCTTCACCAAACTGTTTGGAAACATCACGAAACACACGGTAATCCCAAGCAACATATACCCTATGATATTTACATTATATTTTTGGACTGAACTTAATTATTTTCTGCATTGTAAAGAAATTTACAATTATTGAATTTCTGTGTATGACTCTAAATCCTCACCACTCATCAGACAACAGCTTTAACCTGGCATTCCATACTTGACTATAAATAAAACATCATGACCATCCCTAATCCATAGTGTAATACTATTGCTTTCCCAGTATGTTGGAAGCTATTACTTCTTCACTGGGAAAATCTTCCTTGAAGCCACATGTCAGTGAGGGACACCCACTCTTCTTTTTGACATTCATTTTTGGACTTTCCCTCTCTCT
>NW_015386421.1:1871817-1883262 GCF_001527695.2 Protobothrops mucrosquamatus
GAGAGAGAGAGAGAGAGAGAGAGAGAGAGAGAGAGAGAGAGAGAGAGAGAGAGAGAGATTAAATCAAGGCTGTCAACCTTACTAGACAGACCAGACAGGAATCATACCCAGATAAACTAATTCCATTTTATCATAAGGTTATATTAACAAAATGCTTCAAGTCTGAAAGTATTTTTCTCACCCATCCATTTTACAGTCCAAAAAACTAGGGAGGGTCTCCTTTGAGGCTCTTGCCCTGCCCATATTCCTGCTGCAGGCTAAGCTGCCTTTTATCTGTCTGTCCCCTTGGCTATATCTCATTGCCCTGTCTCCCAAGGTCATGCTCACGTACCATTCCAAGGCTGCAAACTGCTAGAGACCAGCAAGCCCTGCTCTACTGCTGGTTAAGATAGAAAGGCTATGTCCATCAAGGCCCCTTTTTATAATCAAGTTTTTCTCATAGGGCATCACTCTGTTGTAACGATCTCACTTATTTCCCCTCAGATTGCTACAACAGGGTTATCATTCTCTTTACCCGATTTACCTGATTAATAATGTAGATTCCATAGGACACCTTCTGACGTCGTAGGATTGGATGCAAGTAGTGCAGCCAGTATTTGAGGTGATGCTCGCGGTGGCGGAAAGGTATGAGGATGGCCACCTTCTGCCGAGGCACACAGTCCAGGGGTGAATACTTGCCACCCTCCTGAACATCCGGGTTTTCCCGCTGCACTCTCTCCATGCTCATGGGAGAGCTAAATTCAATAAGGAGTCGGCCCACTGAAGAAGAAAGAATTCAGTTATAAATGCTTCAGTTAGTCCAGTGGTTCTCAACCTTTTTAATGCCGCGACCCCAACTGGTCGTAAGTCGAGGACTAAACCGGTCGTAAGTCGAGGACTACCCAACCGGTCGTAAGTCGAGGACTTTCCCTGCCCGGGAGTGCCGCGCATGCGTGGTTCCGCCCCCTGCGCCGGCCGAGGCGTAGCTGGCAAGCGGCAGAGACGGAGCAGACCGACCACCAGCTGGCCCAGCCCAAGGGAGGTAAGGCACCCGCCGGAAAAGGGGGGAAAATGGCGGGGAAAAAAAATGGCGGACAGCCTTGCTTGGCGACCATGAAATGGTCGATCGACCCCAAATGGGGTCCCGACCCACAGGTTGAGAACCACTGAGTTAGTCAATTCCAGAAGGGGAGCTTACGGTCCTCAGTATGTACCTGCCACTTCCATTAATCAAGATGAGAGGCTACTGTCCTGAAAAGCTCAGCAAAGGAACTTAAAAGCCAAACACATAATGCACTAAGGCCGTGGTGGCGAACCTATGGCACGTGTGCCACAGGTGGCACGTGGAGCCCTCTCTGTGGGCACGCACACCCGTCGCCCCAGTCCTAGGCCTTCAGCTGGGTTTTATAAAACCTTTTCGCTTTGGGCCTCCGCCACCGTGTGCAAAAAAAAAAAAAGGGTTCAATCAATCAATCAATCAATTTCAACTTCTTGCGGGGAAAAAAAAGATCTTGCAAAGTTGGAATTGATTGATTGAACTTTTTAGTCCCACCCAGTCTGCCGTTACCACCGCAGCCACACCCACCCAATCGGCCACGCCCACCCAGCACCCGACAATACATAAGTGGGTTTGGGGCTGCAGTTTGGGCACTCGGTCTCTAAAAGGTTCGCCATCACTGCACTAAGGCATGTAGTTCATAATATACACCATAATTTAATCACACAAATGACACTGATTGTGGAATTTGCATCAGTCATGTCTAATTCAAATTGTGGAATTTGCATGATGATGTCACGATGCATACAATGTCACTTCACACACATATACATTCTGCAAATTTCCCTTATGTATAATTGGGGCTTCAAACAAGCAAGAGCACAATTAACCCACTTGCCCAAATATGTCTTGGTATCTATATTTTTATCTAGGTGACCCAACTGCAAAATGCCCAAGCAATGACTCACAGTTGCCCCGAGAACCAGGCAGGATTATCACTGAAAGCAGCAATAGGCATGAATAAGTAAAATTGCTTCCATCTAGATCACGGGTGTCAAACTTCCAGCCCGCAGGCCAGATGTGTCACGTGGAAGCCACGCCCACCCAATGCCGGCAATGGCAAAACAGTCCCGATACGTTATGCGATGTCACGTGACGTTGCGAGTTTGACATGTCTGATCTAGATCATGTAAAGAAATATGCTTTTTCCCTTATGTTCTCCCAAGAGGATCCAGCTGGGGTGATCAGAGGAGTGGAAACTACCATACTGTTCCTTCTCCATTATGCCAGAATTCTCAGAGAATGTTGAGTTAACTAATTTGAGATTACAGATGGGTGGGAATCTCATTTTAGAGCAACAGTAGCAATTTGATAAAGGCACACCCATTTAGCAGTCAAAGGTGATAAGTACAAATACTGGCTATCTGCAGCTGAAAATGTGAGATGCTACAGCCTCCCAAACTAAAAAGTCAATTTACTTTTAAGCAGAGGATCAGCAGCTTGTATTACAGTACTTTTGTGATCTGCACAGATGCTAAAACATTTCCCTAATTATTTGCAATCCATACAGAGATCCTTACAGCATGCACTAGAAAACACCTGTTTTATCAACAAACTTACAACCTCTTTACTGAATATTAGTTTGACTTATTAGGATGGCTTTGAGTCCTACTTGAAAATAAGGCAAGCACTTGTAAGAAAAAACCCACTAAGATAACTCTATGCTTGCTGTCTGCTTTGAGTTCCTAGAAGGATGAAGAGAATTCAAGAGAAAAAAACATCTAAAAGACAGCTCTGATGAAATTAATTTGGTTTTACCACCGCCTTGTACATTTTAATATACTTTGGCACAGACTACAGCAAATTAAAATTGTATGGAAGGGAGTTAGCCAGAAGATGTAGGCAGGCAAGAATTTAGAGCTATGCTAAAATGGGGAACAACAGGGTGTTCAAGGTGAAAATAAAATTATTACGTGACCACTTCTTGATTTATCTCACATGTTTTCCATTGTATCCTATTGAAAGGATTGGATTATTTATCCAATTCCGTTTGCAACACTGTGCAAATTCTATCTCAGTGGTGGTGAACCTATGGCACGTGTGCCAGAGGCGGCACTCAGACCCCACTCTGTGGGCACGCGCGCCATGCCCTGGAGATGGCAACCATCCTCTTCAACCAGCCACCTGCTAACTCACTGAGGTCCCACGTGGCCGGATGCATCCCAGCACCCATGTGCTCACTGGCCTCTGTGTGCGGGGGCCAATGGTGTCAGGCAGCAGCCGCCCCGGCCCCTGTCTCGCCTTGCCCTGCGACAATGGCACCGCCGCCCTGCCTCGCCTCACCCTGCAGGACGAGCTTCCTGTCCACCGCCCCACCCACCAGAGATGCCCTGGATCTCCCCCAACCCTGCCCGGCCCCCACAGGCGTCCCTCCCCAGGAGCAACATTGAGCTGGCCACACCCACCCATCTGCCATGACCACCGTAGCCACACCCAGCTGGCCACGTCTACCTAGCAGGCCACGCCCACCCGGCACCCGGCGATACATAAGTGGGTTTTGGGTTGCAGTTTGGGCACTCGATCTCTAAAAGGTTCGCATCACTGTTCTATCTTATAGTTCCCTTCCTGCGTCTGAAGTCAAATATCACTTTTCAGCAAGGCAGGCTGCTGAGATTCAAGAAAAACAGGGATAAGCCAGAACAGGGTTATGCTCAACCACGTAATGCTGGATCCTCACTGCAGGCTTTCATTCAAGACAAGATACAAACCAGGCAGGGTTCATTTGTAACCTCACCAAGACCAGGCGGCATCTCTGGGCAGGGTGGCAAGGGCTTCTCAGTGACGGTGTGGTTACTCCCAACAGACTTGACACTTGGAGCCAGGAGCTCAGAGCCCAGAGGCCCAGCAGTACTATTAGGCCGAGAGACATTGGCGTAGGGCAGAGAGCGGGAAGAGTTGCGTACGTTGAAGCGGCTGAAAAAGTCCAAGCGCTGGGCATAGACATCAAAATAGAGAATCATGATGATAAGGAAGTGCAGTAAACATAGGAGAAGTACAGCTTTGCAAATCCTCTCGAGGGTCACTCCCACCAACAATCTGCTCATCTTCTGGACACAGGCTGGTCAGCATCAGGGGAGCACAGCATCGGCAGCTCAGGTCCAAACACCAAGCCTGTTGGGGAATGAATGCATTTTTATGTCAAAAGCTGTCCTCCAGAATGACTATGCATGCTTATGCTATGCACATCGATTCTAATCTAACAGATAAGCTCTTCCAATTTACTAGACATCTCCCTCTACAGACAACATTGGCAGTTGGGCAGAAACGAGCCCAGCTGAAAGTGCAAAAATAAAAGGCTGCAGGATTGGCTTTTACCTAGAAGACATATCCAAGGAGTCATTAGTAAAATAAGAGGTAGTTTCCCACTTATCACAATTAGTACCTCAATTATTTTCTCTTAATAGCATACATGAAAGGAGAGAGCTATTTCGAGTCCTGAAAAGGACAACTTAAGAATCCCCTGAGGAAATACAGAAATATGGACATTGTGGCTCTTCCTCAGAAAGTAGAACGTCCCTGCCTCTCCAGTGACCACTGAGTTGCATTCGGTCACATTCAGGTCCTACCACTTCATAGTTCTCATTATAAACTCTCCCAACCCTTTTCCGTCCGTGGTCTATTAAAGAGCCATTTGCGCTTTCCAAGGTCTGAATCACACAAAAATGCATAGAAGACAACCCAGAGCAGTCGACCATATCTACCGGTATATCCTTCAACAAAAAAGTATCTATAGCATTTGGATTTGGAAGGAAGCAATTTGCAACAGGAATCTTATGTAGGAGGAGCTGTTCTATTCTCATTTCCCGTATTTCAATATCCTGAGCTGCAAGTCCTTCATTTTTACAGAGAGAGAGAGAAAAAAAAGAAAAGGATAAGCTGAAACTGAGCACAACTGAATGTGCCTGGATAAATATATATACTGTATATTTGTATCCTGTCGCCCAGCAGGATTTCATGGCTAAGGTAGGACTAGAACTCATGGTCTCTGGCTTTCTAACTTGGTGCTTTAACCACTAGACAAAATTATCTCTCTTATCTTATTATTACATTCTCCTTTCTCTTTCATTTAATTTGCAAGGTAATAGTTAAAAAGCAGAGAGAAAGAACATAAGACACAGGCTCCATTTTTCAGTGATGAGTTGGATGCTTCTACGCATACTGCTTTGGTTGTTACTGTTGCTCTATTTTCAATTCTGATTCAATTTAATGGAGTTTTTATGTACAAATCTAATTTAAAAATGAATAAATAATGTGTAGGAGGTTTGCTTAAGGATTATGACTTGCAATGTGGGTCAAGTATCACCCTCTAAATAAAACACTTCTTTGTCCCTCTTTGACTTCTGATTATCGTAAGAGGCATGAAGGTCTGCTTATTCTGAGATTAAGAAAGAAGTCTCCATAACGGTCAAGTGCATTCAGTAACAAAATTCTAGTGAAGTTTTACTGGATTTACAATTATAGTGAAAAAGAATGGAATTTTCAAATATAATCCCACTGATACTGATTTGGAGGCAAAACAAAACAGTCTCTGATTTCAAGCTAAGCATACAGTTAAGTTAAACCAAATGGCTGGCTGTGTGCCAAACAAATGCTCAGCCTCCAGTTTTAAAAGCCCTATAACACTCTTTCCCCTCTTTTTTGAGTTTATTCTGTGGGAATAAAAGCAGAAAACATCTCCTACAACTGAGCAGGAGGACCATATGGTTGAGGTCTTATTAGCACAGGGATTATCACCTTCAAAGGGAACAAGATTCTCAAAGAGGCTGGAAGCCAACCTCTAACAGGAAAAAGACAATCAGGTGTAGAGAGAAATAAAGGCTAAGTCAGAATCCCATAGGACAAGAAAGCAGAGAAACAACATGTTATTGCTAAAAGCAATCAACAGCAATTAATGGACTGACTGGAGAAAAGTGAAAGATAAAACGAAGAAGAGAAAGATGAAGTTGACAAACTGATCAGATTCAGAATAGAAGATTTCTCCCCCCCCACACACACACACACCAGCAGAGGAGGTGAGAAGAAAGACCAGCTGTTGGGGATCCTGTCAACAATGTGCAAAGGCTGGCTGAGAAAGAAGCAGGAGGGGACCGAGAGGAAGCACTGCAGCAGCTGTGATGTGGAGCTCACCCTGATGAAGGAATGTCATAATTAATGCATGATAATAATAATATCCTCCCACCAAATACAAGAACATTAGCCTCACTCTTAGCGTTCAGAAAGCTTTTAAAAAATGTGGCTTTTAAAATATGCATTTAGAACGAAGGTGACGATGAGAGATATGCCCGAGTTGAGCTGAATCCGGCTGTTTGGTGTTAGGTTATATTATTACCACATTGAATCTAAATTGACAGCAATTATTATTATTGATATGTCTAATAATTGAGACATATTTTGTCTTGTATGTTAGGCTGTAAGACCTTTATATAATACGATTGAAGCAGCATACGTGCACTTGTAGTAAAATAATCATAAAAATGGGTAACATAAAATATCTATATTTCTTCCCCTAGACTTCCCATATTGTTTATCCATTGTGTTGGGCTTTTTGAGAGTAAAAAGGAAACCTTGTCGTCATTTGAGGATGCTTGGCTTGGCCTATTAAGGAGAGAGAAAAAGAGCGGGTGTGAGAAGGCTGCTTTTCCAGGTAGAAGTGGAAGGACTACAGAGAGGCCCTCTTATTCATAACTGGGATTCTGAAAATCCTCTTCATTGATGCCAGAGCTTTGCAGGTCTATTCAGCTTCAGAAAGTACAAGAGGGTGGAAGAATTGTGCCAGATCAAATGGTCAACCATGCAGACTATAAAAGAGGCTGAGCAACTGAGGAAAGGCTCTCCATTGGCGAAAGTGGAATATTTAAGCTTGCGATAGAATGGAGCAATTTCCAAGCAACCTGGGAAAAGGGCTGTTCTACTGATTGCCCACATGGCCTCTGGAACACAGAAACAGCCATTATTCTAAACAGTGTTGCTCCTCAGTGGTCTCTCCTTGGTTTTCTAAGGAGCTTTAGAAAAGGAAGTGAGTGAAGAGAGTTCTAGAGTGAAATTTGTGGAAGATGAGAAGCAAATAAGACTTGGCATGGGCATGAGATCAAGAAGGAATTACTTCTCCACACTTACTGCATGTGTACAAGAATGTCACCCAGCTGTACAATTTTAAAATGACCCATTTCTTTCTTGAAAGAAATTGTCCAGAACCAAATCAGTGCAAGTTGTGATCTCTGGCCATTCATTTCATGGATAAAACTACCCATATAGTATCTGCTGCAAATTGAAAGGATTCAAAGAGATGGCAGAGGCAATACCTTGCAATGTTATTCGAGAAGTTATGAGCATGTGACTTCTGACTTACCCATGTGTAAGAGAATAAGGAAAGTGACCGTAATAGGGATATGCAGGAACTATTGCCTAGGAAAAGTGGGCTGAAGAATACTGAAGTCCAAAATAGCTAGATAACATTTGGAAAACGTTCAGGCAAATGTCTCACTAATTAAATGGACTATGAAGAGGAGGACTATCGGTCTTGCAAAGACTCTGTTATAAAGCCAATCTCAGTAAAAGTAATTTTAACTTTCTTAAGGAGCTGATTTCCTAGTCTGATCCATCTTGTGGTGCTGATAGCATGTGACTCAAATCACATTGGTCAACCATCCTTATCTTGATTTCACTAGCTGACACTCTTAATCAAAGTATCCTTCTGGACCACCTACAGGGATTGAGAATGGAGGCATTATCCTAAAATGGCTCCATTCTTCCTGAGTAGGTTTCAGTTGACCAACATTGGAGTGGGGAAACTAGGTACTACTCAGGGCTTGATCCTCTTCCTCATCCTGTTGAACATGTGTATGAAACAGCTGGGAAAGGTCACTTCCCAATTCAGGATAAGGTATCATCAGTATGTATAATATATCCAGTAATACATGTTCACCCTTGGCCTAAATATCTATCTTGTATAGATTTTTGCCTACCCAACCTGAAGTCACAGAATGGCTACCGGAAGGAACCAACTCTTAAGTGATGCAAATAGAGGAAACTGAAGGCAGGGATACTTTGTGAGGGGTTTCCTTATCTGGAATAAGGTAGCTCTCACAGGCTTGGCTTTCCAGAAGATTGTGAAAATCTGGCTGTTTTGGCAGACCTTTGGGATTTGAGTCCCATAGAGCTTCTGGGGTCAGAAATAAATGTTTTAATATAATTATATATTGTATTTCTGTAATTGAACCTGTTACTATTGTATTGGCTGTAGCTGTGGCTTTTATATACAGATGAAATACCTTACTAAAGTGGTTTATAAACAAATTAATCAAAATAAATAACCAACCCTTAGTTCAGTCAAAAATTGTCTAATTTCAAAGCATTTAATTAATCAATCAAGCAGGTGCCTGTGCACTATACTTACAGTAATTGCCACCATTCCACTTCCCATTTTGCAATATTTTTTAAAATATTCCTGACTAATAATAGACAACTTTTCAATTTGTTTTCCTGCTGAAAAAGAGTGAGATTGTTTCCTCATTAATTCTTAGGATTTTACAAACGTTTTTGGCAGTGATGTCTGTGAGCCTTTAAAAAAAGGTTCCAGAGATCACATTCAGACTAAAAAATGGCCACTTACATGATTATAAATACAACAAAAGGACTGACAGAAATGTATCTTATATCTTCGGTATCAAAAGCACCTTTCTGCCTTCATTTCTGGTCTCAAACTTCTTTCAGATCCCGCCTTCATGAAACACCCCCAAGGAGAAAGAGAATAGTATCAACTTCAAGAAGCAATGAAACATTTGGCAGCAATAACCAATCAACTGTCTTACTCACCAATATATTTCACTCAACTAAGAACTGCTCAAGAACAAAAGGCAACCATATTTTGATACAATGGAGGATGGGGGGAGATAAGAACCTTCTCTAAGTTTTCAGCTTTTTAATATTAGATGCTGTTGTCTTAATGTCCATCAATTCAACCACTCTCCTGTACTACATGTGCAAAGGGCTGCACTCTAAGAAAAAGCAGACCACTGAGAGTATCATATCAGCATCATGACCAAGCAGCTACTGCAAGCTATTGGACCAATGCTTACCCACAATGCTTTTCAGTTTGCCAGTTTGCACTTTGTCCCTTCTAAAGGAACATACTGGTTTCTCAGCCACTAAATGACACACCCAGAAAGGCAAATCTTACAAAAATCCTATTATACAACCAAGACCATTTTAACCTCCACTGTTAGATGAAATGGTGAATAAAAATGCATCTAGAAGATGTTTCCTCCTTCGTTTTTATTTTCCTAATTAATTATGTCATTATATGTTCCAATATAAAAATGAAGCAAAGGCAAGTTGTGAAAAACACAGAACACTGTCTTCGAAGTTGGGTTTTTTTTTTTGCATCATTAACAATTTACTAATGGAATTGCACTGTTACTTGGCTGCTCCTGAGTTCTGAATAATTTAACTGGAAACTCAGCTTTCTCTTCTGTACAATGACCAACAGAAGAAAGGCTCCAATAACTAGATGACATACAGAAATATTCAGGTGTTACTATAAAGCTAAAAATCGTTATGAGTCAATGACGTTCATTGAAAACTGACTTGACATATATGCTTCAAGTTACCAAGACGGGAATGGTACCTTTGGAAAGCAGATAGTTATAAAAGCAGGAAAATAAGCCATTATATACAAGTAGCTGTAAGAAGTCACAAGTAGTGCAGAGCTCTCTGATTTCCAAATACCTGCTTTTCTAGATTAAGAATACAGCACTCTTTAAGAAAATCTATTCAGACTTGGCACTCCAACCCTGTAACCCTTTTCCATATGAGCTGTTGAGGGGTACAAAATAATTTGGCTTCGGAGAAACCCAGAATCACATGGCAACACGGAGAAAGATAAACTGCTACCAGCCAAGTGCTTAAAGTACACTGATTCAAATCCCAGCAAGGCCACTTTATATACACTAGGCAACCTGGTAAACAGAGCCATGCTGTATGGTGTTTTTCCCTTTCTTATCTTCACTAGTAAAAGCATCTGCTCTTTGTCTTTTTTAACAGACAGGCTAGTGTGTCTATCCAGGAAATCAGAGGCAGAACCTGGAAATCCTCTATCAGGTACCCATAAGGAAAAGGACCCTAAAAGGAATCTTGTCAGAGAGGGGGAAGAGGGAGAGAAAGATGCTCGCCTTCTGAGTACCAAAGCTCACCCAGGGGCAGCCCAGACACAACTCCAGCCATTCTTGATTACAAGGAACAACTTGGGGGCTTGTGCAGAAGCCATCTTGAGGGAGGGGGGGGGGGGAAACGAGGCTGGTTGGGGGAGGGGCTCAACTCTGAGCATCCTAGAGATACGCACTTACAGATACAAGCACACCTTTTTGCACTCTTTCCCAAGCGCCCACACGGTTATCTGCCTGTCAACATACTTCAGGGCAGAAGTAGGTACCCAGCTTCTCTCCATTTACATTGCACAAAGTCAAGAACTTGCACCCACCTACGCCCTGTAAGACACCTACGCATAAAAAAAAAAACCCTAAGTCCTCACTTAACTCAACTGAGGATCCACAAGATAGCCTACTAAAACACTGCCCAGGCACGGAAGAGGTGCCAGCCTGGGATGAGCCCCAGAACGGGAAGGAGGAATCCATGCCACCGTTTGATGTTGGGGGCCCCGAGAGACAGACACGAGAGAAGGAACACACCCAATCCCCCGCCTCGACGACAACAAAAGAAGGGTGCCGGACCAGAAAGAAAAGGGCAAGGTCTCCGCCCCACTCCTCCTCCAGCCGGGCTTTCCTCTGTTCTCCCCTGGATTTTCCCTCTTCCCCTTCAAACTGCGGGGGACTCGGGTTCTTGCCTGGCCCCGTTCGCGCCCGCTCACCGTCTGCTCGGTCCTGGCCGCGCTGTATGCTCTCGGTGCCGGCTGTCTCTAGGCGCCCGGGCCGGGCGGCTCAGGGGACGGCGCGGCGATCCCCCCCCCGGCCCCAGCCCAGCCCGGCCCGGCCTCACGCCGAGCGGTTTCTCAGCCACCAGTAAGGGCGACCCCTGCGCGCCATCGCGGGCAACACAGCGGAGCTAAGGCGGGAGACCGACTGATGGCCAGACGAGTTGCGGGATCAGGCCTGCTTGGGCGCGCCGGCAGCTCCACCTCTTCGCCCGCTCAGCACCGCCCCTGCCAGCCCCTGCCAGCCGTTCTATCGAGCCTGCTCTTTTCATCAGCCCCATTGAGTTCGTCCGACGGGGAGGTGGGGGCTGAGGCGCTTCTTCGAGGAGTCACGTGATGGAAGATGGTGGAGCATCTTCGAGACTCGTGGGAATCCGGACTCTTTGAGAGGACCAGAATCCCGGTCATAGGAGTCTTGCTCACCAAGCAGAAAAAAGATTTGGGGGAGACCCCGTACCCTTCTGCCTCTCTTACCATTCTG
>NW_015386421.1:1883362-1905908 GCF_001527695.2 Protobothrops mucrosquamatus
CCCCCCCCCCCCCCCCCCACAAAGCAAGTGTAAACCTCCCAAGATGAACAACTATGTCTAACAAATCTACTGAAATACTGTTTAGGCATTCAGTTAGCAAATCATGGGCCCATATTTCTGGAGAGAGGTAGCTAAAGCAACAATGATGTTGCCAAATTAGAAACAAGGAGATTTAACGTGGTATTCTGAAATCAGTGATCTTTCATATATATCTAGAAACATACTGAATTAATATTTCACATGAAATAGTTATCTTTCTTTCCAGTGTGTACAATCTTGGTTGCCTGGTTTATCTGTCATAGAGCTCTGTGTTTTGACCTATGACAACTTACACTGGCATTCATCACTATTCTTTTTATGCTGGTAATGCATCCTACTAACTTGTTCCAGCTAGCATATTTTAGCTTGAAAGTGGTGTTAACAAGCCAACAGAAAGCTTGTGGCCATTTGGTGAAATTCAGTAAAGGAACGACTGGATCTTCCAGCCTGGAGTTTGGAAGAATTAAGAAGTGACACTCACCGGACTTTAGAAGGAAGAGAGAGGAAGCCATCCTTGTTCCTTCTTATAGGAAAGTGAGAAAAAAACCAAGATGTTCTAATATAGTAGTAGCAAAATTCAGCTTTTAAAGAACCAGGTTGGTGCAGAGGCTAAATTGATGGATATAAGACCCAGAAAGACCAATTTCAAATCTATAATTAGATATGAAAGGTCACTGGGTCTTGGTGACTGGGCAAGAAATTTTCTTTCAATTCAACCTACCCTGTAAAACTGCTACCCGTATGGTTGGATGCTGTCGTGTAAATCCAACCTAAATAAAGGAATGCTTGGGCTAATCATTTGGATAATTAAAGCTATGTATTTCCAGTGAAAAGGAATAAATCAGTTATAAGATATAGCTGAGAAAGAAGAATATATTTGGTCTGGGGGGAAAATCAAACAGTAAGTTCTCTCTAGTTCTGTCTTTCCTCCACCATGAAACCAGCAAATCAACCATTTCTTAACCAAACAGTCTAGAATACAACCTGAACCTTTAGCAATAGCAGGTAGACTTGCTTTCAGTTTTTGCAGCCTTCCTATAACATATTTAAAGACCATCAACCTTTAATCCACAACCTCCTTTTATAAAATCTGAGAGTCAACTATCTGAGAATCTTGAAAAATAGCACATTTCTGTAACCTTAAAACACATATTGTTCCAAGATGGTGTCACACTGAGAAACTTTTAAATTCTGAACTGATTAGTATAATTCCTAAAATATGAAATGTTTGCTATTCTTATCTATATTAGTGCCATCCTTATTTTTCATCTCTGTCAAACTGTATTTACTTAAATAAATATATATGCTATTTGTATTGAGCAAATTAAGGCAAGGTTGATGCAATGGCAAGCCATCCTTTGAGTGAAGTCCTCATCCCCTAACCCCAGGAATTCTTTTGTATTAAGCATAAAGAGGAGAGCTGTTTCTATTGGTATCCAATAAAATATGAAATCATACAGCTGCTTTATATAAAATGTGATAATTGGTTTATGTAATTCAGTACTGTCTGTCATGACAGTGGCTCTTTAAAGTCCAGATGATTTTCAGCAACAAGAGTTTTCAAGACAGAGGTGCCAAGAACTGAATCTGGGGGTTCCTGAATTCAAAGGTTGCATTTAGCACATTTGGTACATCAGCCCCTGCTAAAAGATAACGAAGGAGAGCATATCTCTGTTATCAAAGTAATGGCATTCTAAGTTGCCATCAAAGTACTCTCATCTTGGTATCCTCAGGAATTTTATCAGCTTGTATTTGCTGCTTGAGTTACCCTTAATGTCATCAATGCAATCAATGTGCTTTGGCCTTCTACAACAGACATGTCAAACACAAGGCCCGGGGGCCAGATGCAGCCCGCGAAGTGGTTTCATGTGGCCCGTGAAGCCATCCTGGAAACAGTGAGGGAACGGCCCCCGCTCCCTTCGCCCTGGCCCAGGCCAGCTGGGAGCCAATGTACAATTTTGTGGTGGCCATCTATGCTGAAACGCATTCAGTCTTAGCTCCACAAGGCCGTCTAGAAACAGCGAGGAACCAGCCCCTGCTGTGTCGGCCCCGCCCCCTGGGTGCATGCGGGGGAGGTGTCACCCTTTGTGAGGAATGAAGAAATGGACCATGCCTTGGTGCTTGCCCCGGTCCCACCCCCTTCTGCCAGAGACCCTCAGATCTGCCCCACTCCTGCCCAGGCCCCCCCAGGCACCTCCTGCCCAGGCCCCCCCAGGCCCCCACTTGATCCACACACACCCAGTAACTGCACCCACCCTGGCCACACACACCCGACCCCCCCGAGGGCAACCGCAATGCTGATGCGGCCCTCAATGAAATTGAGTTTGACACCCCTGTTCTACAAGATTTAAAGAGATAAATGCCCTGGACTGAAAAGTCCCTGAAACACCCAACCTTACATACTTCTTGTCCCAGTTTGCACTGCAGCTTTCTCCTGCAGCTATGATATAAATGGATGAACACATTGGCTCCAAGCACTTAGCAGACTATACTAATATACCTGCCTAGACACATTTGAGCTGCTTAAGCCCCACTGCAATATTGGAGGACTCATGGATTTATTATTTTCTCTTCCCCTGTATTGTCAGGTTTCTCGGCACTTTTTTCCAGCTTCACTTTTTAATCCAATGATTCAGCCCAACTGTCTTAATTCTAATACCACTCGCAATTTGCAGGGAGTGGAGAAATAGACTTTTAGAATCCTTGATTCTACCCTAATACCCACCCACCATCTTGGCATGATTCCTTTTGCCAGTACATTAGACTGATGAGCCAGCTTGGCTCCTTATGTTGGGCACTTAGCAAACATCTAAAGTGAATAAATTTGCTGCATTTTACAAGGAGTTTGCAGGGATGTAGCCAAATCAATCAAGAAGAAACAATAAGCCAGTACAACAACACCATTGCTCCCTAGGAGGTGAAAAATTGGAGGAATGTGCATGCCTGTTTGAGGTTCAAGACCATTCTCTATGACTTCATAGCTCATCTGTATGATAAACATGCTGTCAAGAATCAAGCTGCAAGGGAAAGTTTTTCTAAGGAAGCAATATCCTAGCATATGAAGAGCCAGTATGTATAAAGGTTAAGATGCTGGCTTAGAAACCAGGGGACTATGAGTTCTAGGCTTTCTGTTAGGCATGAAAGCCAGATGGATGACTTTGAGCTAGTCACTATTTTTCAGCCCAACCCACTTTACAGGATTTTGACATGGGATAAACAGGAGGCAGGAGTATTTGCTGCCTTGAATTATATATAAAACAGCGGGTTAAACATCTAAAATAATATAGTCATTTTGGTGTAATGGTTAAGATGCTGCCTAGAAACCAAGAGATTGTTAGTCCTAGTCCCTTTAGGCATGAATGACTTTCAGCCAATCACTCACTCTCAGCCCAACCCACCACACAGGGTTGTTGTGGGACAAATACGAAGAGGAAGCAGTATTAGGTAGGTTCGCTGCCTTGAGTTACTTACAAGGTAATAAAGGTGGAATAAAAGTCAAATAAATAAATAATAAACATCTAGAGCACCACTTGAACAACATCAGGATTGATAAAAACATCAATATTGCAAAAGAAAGATTTATTTGGAACAGCTTACATTTGCGACAAAACACTATCAAACAATATCTGCTTATTCCAGGCCTTGGGAAAGATTCAACAGGTGGATAAAAATTCCAAATCCAGTCTAAGCATCTAGCTGTCTATGCAATCAACCATAATAATAATGATGATAACATTTCTAGGAGAACCAATTTTGGGGCAAAATAAAGTAGCAGCCCTTGAAATCACGCACAAATAAAATAAATAGGCAGATGGAACCAAGGAAAAGAGCTGCTGAGATATTACCTTCCTTTCCCTTCCACAAGGTACTTGGGATTCTTCATTGTCAATAGAAGGCTGTCCCCCTTAGTCCATTTCAGAGCTAATTGAAATTATATATATTTTTATATATTATATAACATATAAATTATTATATTTTAATATCTTGTCTCAGCAGGTCCTACTTCCTCCCCGCTTTATAAGAACCTGAAAGTTAAGCAGACTTGATCACACTTGGATAAGATTCTTTCAAAGACAGGGCTGTGGATGTCATTGGGAAATTGAAAAAAAAAAAAAAACTTAGAGAAAGGCAGTGGCAAATCCTTTCTCTGATATTACCAAGAAACTACACACATGTGTCAATGAATAATTGTTTGTAATAAATCAATTTTATTACTGTGAGGGGTATCAAATTCAATTTCATTAAAGGCCGCATCAGCATTGCGGTTGCCCTTGGGGGGGCCAGGTGGGTGTGGCCAGGGTGGGTACAGCCTACTGGGTGGGCGTGGTTGGAGTGGGCGTGGCCTACTGGGTGGGCATGGCCAGCTCTACATCATTCGCGTCAAGGGTGCCTGTGGGGGCCTGGGCAGGAGTGGGACAGATCTGAGGGTCTCTGGCAGAAAGGGGTGGGATCAGGGCAGAGCCCATCAAGCCAGATATGTGAAGTAGGCGAGGGCCATTTGCTGGCCACTTCCAGGCGATGGTGCATTTCTTCATTCCTCACAAAGGGTAACACCTCCCCAGCATGCACCCAGGGGGTGGGGCCGACGTGGCAGGGGCTGGTTCCTCGCTGTTTCCAGATGGCCTTGTGGAGCTAAGACTGAATGCATTTCAGCATAGATGGCCCCCACAAACTTGTACATTGGCTCCCAGCCGGCCTGGGCCAGGGCCAAGGCAGCGGGGGCCATTCCCTCACTGTTTCCAGGATGGCTTCGCGGGCCACATGAAACTTCACGGGCCGCATCCGGCCCCCGGGCCTTGTGTTTGACATGTCTGTTCTAGGGTAAACGTTTGACAAATGAAATAATTCTGCAGTTAGACCAGATGTGATCATCTGGAACAGCTGTGCCTATAGGCTTTTGGGATGGCAATGAGTTTATGGATCATGCCACTATAGGTTACAGCTCCTTTAAGTCAGTAGTCCCAACATATTTTGATTGGTGGTTGTAAAGTATGCTTCCTTCACCAACAGCAAGCTAGGGAGAAAAAATGCCAGAATATTTTTATGATAATAAAGTCTGACTGTAGTTTACCAAATGGAAAAAGCACCATGGTTATGAAAATCTCATATATGAAAATAGGGCATAGATTATCTAGTCAAACAAGATTATATTTTTAACAATAACCATCATCCAGCATGTATATGAATAAATAGAATGAATCAAATTGTAGAGGCTCATAGGAATGATCCTATGAAAATAAAATTTTATCTTGTGCAGCACTTCAGAGTTGAAGGCAAAAAGGTACTTGGGAACACGTATTTGTGATCAGATTTGAGACTAAATTTGGATAAGCTTATAGATATTAATATCTAATAATCAAAATATCTGCCATTTACTAAAGTACTAAATAGCCATGTTGGCACAGTGGTTAGAATGTAGTATTGCAGGCTAACTCTGCCCACTGCCAGCAGTTCAATCTTCAGCCTTCCAGCCTTCCAAGGTCGGTAAAATGAGGACCCAGATTGTTAAGGGCAATGTGCTGACTCTGTAAACCGCTTAGAGAGGGCTGTAAAGCATTATGAAATGGTATATAAGTCTAAGTGCTATTGCTATTGCCAAGTTAGGCCTTCTTTCCATTCTTCTTTACCAATATTATTGTCATCCAATTAGTTACTCAAACAAAGAAGGAATACATCATTTTTAGTCAGCTTCAGAGGGGGCAGTATCAAGTTGTGCCAGCATAAAAATTAAGTTGATTAGCATTTGATGTCTTCTATATTCATAATTTGACACCGAGCTCAGTTTGTAGCTTGACAACTAAATCATCAAGAAGTGGGATTAAAAGCCAATCCTATTTGGTAGTCCTCTAGGTTAAATGGATTAAATCTTTCTCCTGAATCAGTATATTGCATGACCAGTTTATGCCTTTGAAAGATGACAAAAAATATCCCCCAAATGCTATTTTCTTTCACTTCAGAATAAACAGAAGTATAAGACATTTAAGTATTTTTGCTCACAAACTTTGAAAAGGTTTTCTATAGTTTCAAACATTTCAAGAAATCTTGAGCCTGGACATTATGCAACCAGGAAGTTAAGAGGCAGCATTAACAGCCTAGTGCACTTTTTGTAGAATGTAAATATTGCTCTTTTTTCAAAATTGCTGAATCCTGGAGAGCTTTCCAAGTTTTCTAAAGGGAAGTAAAGAAGTACAGCATGGTTTCTTTTCTGTATTTTGGAAAAAATCATTTAAAAACATATAGGATTACTATTGGTAGGAGAGGGTTCAACCTACCAGATCTTTTCTGCCATGCATTTTTTGTCTCCTTTGGCAATAGCTGGTTTCTAGGGCTTTATTTTTTAGTTTGGTTTTTTTTTTACTGTATTTTAGATAGATGTGTATGTAGGTATATTCATGGATAAATGGCAATGGTTCCTGAAGTTGTTAAAGGGGACAGGTTTAACGCTTGTGTTCTGGGACAGCTTGGGATTCCATGGCCTCCATAGCAATCGTGGGTTTGTTACAGTTGATCTTGGTCCCAGCTCCCAAGAAAGGGCACACGCTGGACCTAATTTTTACTTTAGAAACTATGAGATGTGATTTGGATAATATACTGATTCAGGAGAAAGATTTAATCCATTTAACCTAGAGGACTACCAAATAGGATTGGCTTTTAATCCCACTTCTTGATGATTTAGTTGTCAAGCTACTAACCGAGCTAGGAGTCAAATTATGAATATAGAAGACATCAAATGCTAATCAACTTAATTTTTATGCTGGCACAACCTGATACTGCTCTCTCTGAAGCTGACTAAAAATGATGTATTCCTTCTTTGTTTCATGTATATGTTTCACTTTGAGAGCAGGCAACTAAATTTCATTTTTGATGTGTGCCATTGTGCCCACAGTATAAAAATGACAATAAAGGTTATCTTATCTTATAAGGAAGATGTTATCATTTAACTTTTACTACAGTGAGATAATTTCCTTATCAACTTGCAGATTGTGAAGGCAATGAATCTATTACAAAGGCACTTGGAAAATTTCCTGACATTTGATGGACAGCTCTGCCTCAAATGAGACCAAAACTTTTGGACAAGAGGGTCAGCCAAACCCTATTGGACAACTTCCATCCTGTCTGCACCATTCTGTTTTTGGGAAGTTGATGGAGGAGGAATTAACTAGATATTAGAAAAGACAGATTATTTGGGCCTTCCTCAGTCAAGATTCAGACCTAGCAGGAGGAAGGGAAACAATATTGTCATTCTGATGGGTGCACTTTCATTAGGATCTGGATGGGTGTCCATGTGTGCAACATTCCTTGTTCTATTCAATCTTTCAGCAGTGTTGTTGACCCTATTATCGTATTGCTGGTGGCACTTTTTTTTTTATAGCAGATCCATTCTTATTGGATAAAGAGTTTAGGAGAAAGAGCAATCAAGCCTTCAGATGCTCCATGTGGGATGCCACAGGGCTTGGTCCTGTACCTCATATAAATGCGACAACATCATTAATAATTATACTGGTGATGTCAATGGTATAGTGCCAATTCAGGCCAAGTCAGATGTATTGTAGAAGACTTAGTACTACAAATGGATAAATAAACATGGACTAAACTCTATCAGGTTAAAACGGCTAAATATCCATACAAAATGTAGCTTCTAAGAAATTTCAGTTTCAAGCTTAGCTCTAAATTAGGGGTAGTCAACCTTGGCTCTTTTATGACTCGTGGACTTCAGCTTAGCTGGCTCAGGAATTCTGGGAGTTGAAGTCCATGAGTCATAAAAGAGCCAAGGTTGACTACCCCTGCTCTAAATGAATTCCTGTTGCCTCTGAAGGAATTCTATGACTTGCTGTTCCTCCCTGACTCACAGTTCCTATTTGAACAGCAGGGGGAGGCCTTGGTGACAGTGACAGTCGCCACTTGATTGGATTAAAGTATAGCAATACATTCTGCATAGCCTTAGAAGCTATAATGATGCAAAATGCTGGAGCTGGAGCTATTAGAGCTTGCTGCTGCAAAAACAAACACTTAGTTTATGGTTGCTGCATTACCAGGAGGTGTCCAGTGTTGGCACTGAGTGAGATCACTTATTGCTTTCTCCAAAGAATCTGCTTGTCCTCCTGTTAAATCCAGAGAAGGCCTGCCGGGGTTCTCCTCTTGTCCTCCTCTCCCCCATCTTGAGAGATAGGAAATACATGGCAAAAAGGCAGACCTTCTTGACAGAAGCTCCAACATAACAAAAAATGCTGCATCCAGAGACGTGCTTGGCTCTCTTCTTCTGGCTTTCAGAAAAAACCTTTCAAAACCTTTCTTTTCTTCAGGACTTTGAAGCAAAGCCTAGATCAGGGGTAGTCAACCTTGGCTCTTTTATGACTCGTGGACTTCAACTCCCAGAATTCCTGAGCCAGCTAAGCTGGCTCAGGTATTCTGGGAATTGAAGTCCACGAGTCATAAAAGAGCCAAGGTTGACTACCCCTGGCCTAGATATTTGCTCCCATCTTTGTGCATTTATAACACTGATGGGTTGTTTTATTGGTGGTATGAGTTGATGTGGTTTTTTTTTTAATGACTACTGATACATACTGGCCAGAGGCTGGAGATTGGGGCAATTTAAAACTTTTTAAAAAATAAAATGAAATAATTAAATAAGATGTAATATAGTGCCAAGCATCTTAGAAAACAATATTCTAAGGCTTCTTCTTAAAAACCAATTCAGTTTGCTTTTACTGCAGTGTTTGAAACTACAGTTGATATAGTACAGATCTTTCACCAGCCACAGTTCAAGCAAAACATTTAATACGATTAACCACAATACAAGATACTTTCATCATCATTGATTTTAATAACCAATCATTTGTGGTGCTTCAGAAAGCTCAGAAAATCACATTGTTCATTTCTTGTGTACCTTCATCTGGAGGTGTGTGTAGAAGGGTCACTATCCACAGCCTCCAAAGCCAAGAGCTCAGCCAGTGCCAACCATTATTCAAGGGGAATAAAAATCAGCCATCAAAGCCAGGATAATAATTGGGGCACAGCAGCAGGGAGCACACAAGAAGGGCATCTATTTGGGACAAGAACAATTTTCTTTCATAGAACACTGTATTATAATTGGCAGTGATTGCCACAGAGAGTGCAAAAGGCTAGAACACCTAAGGCTCTTTCCAGCAAGGCATCCAGCCCCTTCCTTCTGGAAAAACAGAGCAGGAAAAAGGCAGGGGGGAAGAGAAGGATCAATTCTCACAAACACACATCAATTTATCAAGTTTGTCCATGGCCCAGTAGGTGAAGATCACAGGAAGAACTTTATACATCAAGCTCCTAGGCCATCAGGAGACATTAAATAAATATATACAGGATCTGCAGTTGGCAAAAAGTTTAGTCACCCATATTCACTTTAGATGTCTGCAAAATACAAGAAAGGCAAAAGATCAGGAAAACTGTATACTTTATGAATTACATATCGCTAAGTCAGTTTTGTGTAATGGTTAAAGGTGTTGGACTAAGAGCATGGAAGTCTGAGTACCAGTCCTCCCATAAGCTTGAAGCCAGCTGGTAATTTTGAACTAGTTGCACGCTCTCAGTCTGAGAAAGAAGGTATCAGTAAATTACCAAGAAACTTTATGTGGTCTCCAGAAACCAGAGTTGATTCAAAGGACCAAAAATAGCAACATCCTCTATAACCCTATTCCTTAAACATGATTCCAAAATTCATTATATTGCTGGGGGAGGAGCTTCCCTAAGCCTCCTTACTTATGTTATGAGTGATCAATTACAGTAGTGGCCAAAATTGTGGAAACCTTTTGGAAAAATTGTATTTTTGAGGTCTGATGGCTAATAACACCACTTTTTTTGTGAGTAGTACCATAAAATTATATATCAATGGAAAGATAATTTAATCAAGAATGTAATGCAACAAAGTTTGTTCAATTATGTGTACTGTATTCTATGAAAGGTTATAGCCAAATAATCAGAAAAAGGAACTTGCTTAGGTTGATATCAGGTAGCTTTCCAATCAGGTGTCATCTTGTTTTGGCAATGAGCCAGTCAGATCATAGTAGGATTCAGTTATTGATGTCATGTATTGAAGCTGAGAGGAGGACATTTGTCAGTGTGTTATGTGATTGCTATCAAGCTGGTTGGGGTTTTTTGTGTTCTTTCATTTAGTGAGCTTGTAAAAATTAAAGTAATGGTGCAAAGAGTTGACTGGTTGCCCAGAAAGTGATGTAAAATAGTATTATTAAGTGAACAAGGCTACAGTTATAAAGAAATTAGAAGAAAAATTGGTGGAAACTAAACCAAAGGTGGCATTTCTACTGTACTCTTTTCCCAAAAGGTTTCCACAATTTTGGCCACTACTATATGTTTCTCTATTTCTCAATGCCAGCCATGATAGTTATGACTATCATATTTCCTAACATATCATCAAATAACAGATTTCTTTATGTGCAGCAATGTAGGCTTTTAAAAAACAAATATTAACAAATCTATCTGTTTGCGATAATGAGAAAACACAGCCATCTTGGATGAGAGTAAGGAACACCAGAAAAAAAGCACAGGAGAATGAAATGAAAAATTCAGATCAGTGCTTTGATGTAAATGGAAGACTCTCCATGAACAAAATGGGTTGAAGCCACACAATCCTAGGAAGACAGACTGAAAAGTTAATTTCTTGTCTCTTTCCAACTTTTGAAGTTGGGCTGGCTGTGGGTGCCCCTAAATTCAGAGAAACATTAGGGAACTGCTCCTTACCATATTAATATAACTGCTTGGTATTAGGAAAACAGGGATTGTAAATTTATTAGGGCTTTGTTGAAAAATTACTTTTTGCTTCTATACGAGAGTTGGAAACTGGAAAAATTATAATGAGCAGACTATCTCATGTGGAGAAAAATAAGAGTGGCTTACCTGCAGGATTGCTACAATGACTCCAAAGAGTCCGATGGCACTGCCAAAAATTTCCACAATTAGGATCTTGACAAAGAGGCTGGCATTCTGAGCATCTGCTAGTGCAGCACCACTTCCCACAATGCCCACACATACACCACAGCAGAGATTGCAAAGTCCTACAGTCAAACCTGCCCCAAACAAGGAGAAACCTACACAGAGAAAACCGTATTAGGAATGGGCAGTATCCAATGGCATTTTCAAATTGTCAAGCTTTCAGGATTTTTCCTTAAGAACAATGGAGTAAAAACATGATCTGATGATTAAGTTCATATCTGAAAATCTAGCCTCTGAGGTTTGCCATAAGAACATCACTGCTATTATGGTGGTTTTGCACCATACCAATACAGTATGCATATTATTCTGATCTCTTCAGTGATAATCCAGTGATAAGCACCCAGTCGAAGACAGTCAGCACATTAGAAATTGCTAGTGCAGAATGGAACAACAAAGTCAGAACAATGGAAAGTCAACTTGTAGAATCTGTATGCTCCTTGCTGGTTACATCCATATTGTTTGATAGCTTAGCAGGATAAAACTTCTGCAATGTTTGTGTAAAGACATACATCCAACTAAGAAAGGGCCAGAATTTAGTGATAAAAGTCATGCTTTTTGGTGGGTTTTTCCAGATTCAATCCCTTATAAGGCTGGGAAAGATTTGAAATCCTGAAGACTAGCATAGACCAGAATGAGAACATGTGATGGTCTTGTAAGCTCATTTTATTAGATCTCCCACAAGTAAAAAGAAAAACTAGTAAAGATATGGGTTGTTACAGTTATAGTTAATGTATAGGGCACCATACTTCCTATACTTATATAGATAATAGCATGACTTGAAGATGGCATTTCTTAAGTAATTAGGAATCCACGATGTTCCTACATAGGTAAGAGCAGTCTTTCCTAACACCCCCCCCCCCAAATAAATATAGCTTACCTGCATGATAGTTCTGAGAACCTATTTGCTCAGGGGTTCTACCACTAAATGGCTGCAAGAGGGAAAAAAGCATTCTATGAAACAAAAACATTTTCCCAAACAGATTAGAATAATATCTCCCACCAGAAGGATAAGAGATAGCAATTATAACCAACCCCCTGAGATAAAAACAAGGTCTAATATGTGCCCCTACTCCCATCCCCAGTGGGCTAGGCCCTGAAAAAGCAGGATCAGATCTATGGTTGCTATGGCGGCCATGAAATTCCCATACTGCTTCCAAATTTTCACCTAGGGAAGGCAGATTAAAGTCTTGCAGCACCATTAACCTGGAAAGTTTCACCGCCAATCCAAACATAACATCAAGCATCACAGGCAGAGAAGCTGCTACATAGCAGGAAGGCTGATACAGTAGCGGCAAACCCAACTGATGCCCAAGGCCCAACATCACAAACAGGGTACTAATCCCTGGCATTAGGATTTACCAAAACTAATTCCTTTAAAAAAACGGGGCAACTGCAGACCATTTAGGATACCTTATCTCTTACTAGTTGATAACTTTTGGACCAGTGTTGATATCTTTTGATAGTTAAGATAGTTTTGATAGTTGATAAATTTTGGACAAACATTTACTTGAGACTGTCCATGAACATTTATTTGGGGCAAACGAAAGAGAATCTGCTCATGAAAATAATGTTTGCAATATTATTTTTATTAGCAGATTCTCTTTCATTTGCAATGGAGATTACTAATTTTTCTCCCGGCAATACTGTTCAGTGTTTGAAAAGCATCTGGCCAAGCTTTTATACTCACTCATGATTAGAGAGGTTACCTTAAAAGCTTGAGCCATGTTTGCTATTTGCTATCTGTTATCTGAAATTATTTAGCACAACACCAGAAACCTATTCATTGACTTGATCAGTATTTTGGTTTGGAATACTATAATCTACTTTGCTTTCTTCCCAGGAAACAAATGGATGAGGTTAACATCAAATCAGAAATATCTGAAAATGGTAGAGTCAACTTTAACAGAGAAATATATCCGTCTTGTACAAAGCAGTTAGTACCTCTGCCATGTTGGTAATCACAATAGCCATGATGATTCCATAGATGGCCACAGCTTCACAAAAGATTATACTGCAAGGAGAAAGAACAGTTTAGCAGTTGAAGTGGGGCAAGAAAATATAATCTCCAGATTATATCATTAGTTGACACCCTACTTTTCTTAAAAAAAGGGAGGGGGCTTTTGTGCCCCAATGCTAAGGTTCTATCCTAGATGCCATGGTGACAATAGTATACTGTACTGCTGAATTTTGTACCACAAAAAAGCCTATTACCAGCTTCAATCTGTATATGCTTACACCATGCTTTTGGGGTAGAGTTGCGGAGGAGTGTCACTGAAACAAACATTTTTCCCTTTAAAGAGCTTTGTTCCATTACATGCCCTGATGATTTAATTCCACTGCTATCTGAAGAATAACATTGTCCCGTGATTTGATGTTCTGGTGACCTTTGTAGTTTGCAGTATGTCTGTAATACAAAAGGAGAAAAAAGCTTTTCTCACCTGACCAAATTTTTGGTTTTGATCCTAGGTGCTTTGACACCACCTCCAATGATGCTGGATCCAGTTATGTAAATCCCCCTAAAAACAGAATGATTAGATGGGACAGCCTTCACCATGTTGCACAGATAATTTGGAATCAGCACCACTAGATGGCAAATAGTTTATTCAGATTATGCCTATAGTAAATTATTTATTCATAAAACTCTTTATGCCCATCTGTATTTGCCTTTCCATTATGCAAGATAAAGTATCTTACACGAGTCCTCAGTTGTTTCCCAGCAAAAAGTAACTGGGTTTGAAGCTACTTAGTTTCATGTACCATTTTAATATCAATAAGTGAACTCAAAAGCAGAGATCAGCTGTACTTGCCAGCTAGTGACCAGAAGAGAGATATGGAGAAAAAAGATACTCACCATGCAGCTCCCACCACTGACAATGAAATGGATAACCCAATACCCAGGTTAGACCACATATATGGAGAAGTCTCAGTCAGGAACCTATATATAAAAAAAATACCTTAAAATATTCCGTGCCCCACCCATCACAGGATATGAAATCACTGTTCTCACAAAAGAGGAAAAGGAGGTGTCCTAGTTAAAAACACTGAGGAAAGACTACAGTTATGGCTTGGCTATAACAATTAGTCTATTGTTCCATTTTAATGCACATAAAATATATATATTTTCACTCATGCAAATGGACAGTGGGCATATTTCTGAATGAGACAGAAAAAACTGTAAGACAGTTGTGCTGAGGTGACACTAAGCTGGCATAGTCAGTAATAGATAAAAGCTCATGAAATACAGCAAGCAATGAAACTGTTTGATCCATCACCTAACAGGACACCAGCAAATCAGCTCCCGAATTATATTCTGTTTCTCACTTTTGCTAATTCTGGAACTGACTGGCAGGGTTCTTCTGAATTCCTAATTCTATCCATCCTGGATTGTTGAGCATGCAATGAAGATTCAGTCAATAAATGTTAGAGTAATAAAAGCTTCAGAGCACAAATTGTCAGAAACTGTAAGTCAATTGAAATATATTCACTTCTTTTATAATAACACATCTGTAGCTATTTGCTTTGGTCAAAAGTTTTTAGTGGAATCAAAAAAATTATATAATGATCTTTGGCAATTCACTCTGTAGCTAGTTTATTTCTGCATTTCCAAACATAAATTTAGGCAGAATAGAATAGAATAGAACAATAGAATAGAATAGAACAGAACAGAACTAGAATAGGAGAGTAGAATAGCTTTATTGACAAGTGTGATTAGATACACAAGGAATTTGTCTCTGTTGCATAAGCTCTCAGTGTACATGCAAACAACAAATAATAATCTTAACAAAGGATAATAATCATAATAATGATACCAATAGAGAAGGTAGTGGAACAGATGAGAAGGATAAAATTGATACAGCCATACTATATGGGTAATATACTTAGACCTAAGACAGAAATGTGGAAATTAAGTATTCAGCAGAGTGATGGTACAAGGGAAAAAACTATCTCTGTATCTAGTTGTTTTGGCATGCAATGCTCTTTAGCTCTTTAGTCCCAAGAGGAGGAATTGAAACAGTTTATGTCCAGGATGCAGTTTAAGTAATTAATTCAATTCCTGTTAGCTGCCAGTTTTGCTATTGCAAAAAACCTGGTAAACTAAATGTATCTTTCTCTGAATCAGTACAGTAGTTTGTAAAAATGAGATAAACTGCACTGACCGAAGTTAACCACAAAGGTCTCTGCATAACCTTATAATCAAAGGTCATTTTATTCTTCTCTGACCTGCATTTCTTAGTTGTAATATTTTTTTTGTGATAGTTTACCTCAAGTAAGTTTTGAGGAGGAAATATTAAATGTGGATTATTAAAAAAATTCTCCTTAGGTTTACCTGTGCATTCATGTATATAGTCTCCCAATTCCCCTTTTTTTCTTTAATTTCCCCCCTTTTCCTGATTATATTAATAATTATATTAATACTTATTTGAGTTTATATCCCAAATTTTCATTATTAAAAACATTACCCAAGAGGGATGCAAATCTTATTATTTTGTATGTTCTGATCTTTGATGAATTTAGTAAAACTGTTTCGGGGCAAGAAGTAAAAGTTTATCTATACAAATAGGGCACCAACCCTGAATGGCTTGTAACCTTACCTAGCCAAGCATAAGGACAAGCTATTCATAAATAATAATAATAATAAAAAGGAACAGATGCCAACTGACGAGTGTTGCTATTAGCAGAACTGATTAGTAAAAGTGAACAGTGCCATTAATATTGCTGTCAAGAACTGCAGTGTGGATGCAAACAGGCCAAGCTTTGCTTACTCATCCTTGGGGTGCAGCCTTGCCAGGTCTTCAGGAATCCATAATCCAAGAACATGTGAGTTACATTGGCCAATTACTCTTAATCTCCATTGCACTTTTCCTGAGCCATCGTGAAGAATATTCATAAGCCACTTTCCCCCTACTACTTCAATCCCAGTTTGGGAAGAAAGGGACATCTTACCATGCTACATCGAAGCGAAAGCCCAGGTCAAATATTGTGTAGCAGATTCCTGAAAAACAAAAGCAAAGTTGAATGTTTCTGAAGTTAGTCCCTATCTCTCAATGCCTGAAACTGTGATGGTACCGGTATTGACACATCACTCTCAGATCAGGCAAATAATATCAATTCTTGTATAACATCTTCATCCAATTTACACCATATATCTCCATAATGCCAACTTACTTTTCACGATAAAACTTTCTACGTATAAATGGGTGGATAAGCATAGACCAATTACTGCAGACCAAATATACCAAGTATCATACACTATAGCTAGGGGGGGGGAATTCATATATGTAATCTCAGAGTGGAATTTTCAGAAAAATGAACAGTTTGCAAAATTAGTTAATGACACACTTATGGGAAATATGTATCAGCATATATTAACAAAATATGACAACATAGTCACAGGATACAAGTATTCCATCTCATTTGTAAGTAGTCTCAAGCAGACTTTTTCCACAAAGAATCTAAGAATTTGAGAAGAAAGAAAGAAAAGTTAAAGGGGGAGAGGGGGCTTAACTAGACTCCCTATAATATCAAGGAGAAATAAGCCCTTGAACCAGGAAAGCAAGCTTGTATTGGTTTCCACAATTAATTACTTAAGAAAGAAAGCAACAGATGGCATTTTGATCTAAAGAAACAAAAAGAAAGTAGAGATAGCATTACAAAACATGTATGTATTAATTCAAGTTTAATCTTTCTACTCAGAGACTAAGCTGGGTGGCTATAGTTATCAAATCAATTCACAAGAGTTTGCATAGTTCTCATTCCTGGATAATTAAACCACAACATAACCACCAAGAACATGAAAACTAGAAGTATCCCTTTATATGTTAAAAAGAGAGTGAGGAAATAAGCCATGAAACTGGAAACAGCAATCAGTAACTTAGAGTTAATTCAGAAACATTGAGTCTCTGTGCAAGATAAGGTCACAGTTATATTACTATAAACAAAACCTCCTTTAAAGATGTACACCTTCTGCCAAGTGACAATCTGAGCTTCAAGTCATGCAAACTCCATACCCTTTATCCATCTAAATTTAAAATATACCTTAATAAGTATTTATTTGTCAGGAAAACAGAGGTGAACATTTTTTTCTTCCAAGTAGCTTGCAATCTATATGTATAAATTAGAGGCTACTAGGTATAGGCATAGCTTTTGCACCTGATGCTTAATTAATATAAATAGAGGCTCTTTTGTAGTTACTAAAAAGGCAGATTTTGTGCAGAAATATGGAACGGTAGTTCCCTCCTTCCAATTATGTTAACACTTCAGTGAACTCACAAGATGTAGTCTGGAACTACCGTAGAAAAAGCTGTTCCTACCTGTTTATGTTGTCAGCAGTTTAAGAAATGACCAGCCCTATCACATATTATGCTAAAGCCTTCTCTTTCAATTATCAGATTTAAATTATTAAACATCATTAGCAATCAGGTACCTATACACCTGAACTACCATGAAAGGTCCTGGAACTTTCAAACTAAAAACTGCTAGTGGGTTTGGACAAAAGAGCCTTGAATTAAATTTCTCTTTAACCAAAAAACTGACAATATCTAGTTTCTGAAACAAGTATTTTTTTTCAGTCTAATCTTCCTGATCAGATGTATTTACAGTATAACATCTAATCTGTATTATGCATTATTTTCCAAATTTGCAACAGTCTACACCAGTAGACTAACAATGGAAGTATCAATATTTCTTTGAAGTTCTTTTGTAAGATTTTTGCATTCTCTCTATCATATCACTAAACTAGCAAGACAGAATTCTACTCCAAAGCCCAATCTTCACATATTTAATACACACTCATGGTTCACATTTTTTTTTGCTTAACTATCATTTCTTTGAACGCAACACAATTATTTGGCCATATTTTGTCTAAAATGTAAATAATCTCTGAGTAGTTATATAAGCCTTTCTAACTCCCAGAGAAGCTTAATAAAATAAGATAAAGACTTTATCTAAATTCACTTTCTCAAATAAAGAACAGAATTTAATTGACCACTTTATGACTATCCTTATCCAGTTTAGTGAACAGGATTCCGCTCAGGGGCATGGATTTTCTAAAACAATTTCAGAATTATGATTAATTCAAGATTCACTGGAAAGAAGACAGGAAGCCACTATAAGATACAAGTTTAACTGAAAAAGGAAGAAGCTAACTTCCCCTTTTGTTATGAAGTGTTAATCATACTAAAAATTATTATTCCTAAATCACCCAAATCATCCAGATGAGAAAGCAGAACTAAGAATTTCCCTTGCCCGCTAAGAAGCCATAGAAAGGCATGCAGGAGAGGAAATCTCGGCTGCAAACATCTACAAGGACAGAAATGGAGCAAGGTTAAGCAGAATAGGATATTAAGTGTGGGGGATGTTCCCAGCAAAAACCAGTAAGAAATTCTGATTTTCCAAATAAGTTGTGCCCACTTGGTAAAATGACCTTAAAGGAATACAGAGTTGAGTCAGCTATGCTGGCTCAGGAATTCTGGGAGTTGAAGTCCACGAGTCATAAAAGAGCCAAGGTTGACTACCCCTGAGTTAGAAGGTCAGACTTGAGTTTGTTGTTTATCATTCCTGACTGAACAAGTCTGAACCACATCAGCCAAACTAATGCAGTTGAAGTTCCCAGGTTCACTGTAGGCTCATCATTCTTACTAGGTGAGTTGCTTCAAAGACTGTTGACAAAACAAACTAAATGAAGTTTACTATGAACACTTTGCATAGGATTACGGTAGTGATACAAATAGAGGCTTCTGATCATCTAGCAGTGCTATTAATAGATCCTAAGAAATCAGAGGTACATAGCAGAACATATATACCAGTGGAATCATTATCATATGCTCTCATTATGATTCCTATGGCACGCGTGCCAGAGGCGGCACGCAGAGCCCTCTCTGTGGGCACGCGCCATCGCCCCAGCACATGTGGTCTCTAAAAGTCCACCATCACTGTCCTAAGGCCAGCCAGCCTGGAGCCGCCTTTGGGGAGCCCACCATCCCACCCGCCAGAGACCCCCTGGATCTCCCCCAACCCTGCCCGGCTCCCACAGGTGTCCCTCCCCATAAGCAACATCAAGGTGGCCACACCCACCCCAGCCATGCCCACCCAATCGGCCATGACTACTGCAACCACACTCATCCAGTAGCCACGCCCACCCAGTCTGCCAAGCCCACTGTAGCTGCACCCGCCGAGTGGGCCACACCCACCTGGCACCTGGTGATACATAAGTGGGTTTGGGGTTGCAGTTTGGGCACTTGGTCTCTAAAAGATTCGCCATCACTGATATATACCATTCAGTTACATAGTTGCTTTCCAATAATGTGTTTGATAATCACCTGCAGAAGTGTGGAAGTTAAGGCTTAAGATAAAGCCTGGAGACATGCCAGAGATTTCTCTGGCAAGGGCAAAATACTTAAAAGTTCTTCATTCTGAATCTGGCACAACTCAAAAGAGGAGGGCTTTCCCCCCCCCAAAAAAGTAAAGGTTTAAAAAGCAGGACTTATTCAATTATACAAGCATTCTCCACCTATATTTTGTCTATTTCATAATGAGAGCATATGATAATGATTCCAGTTGCATTTGTATATGCCTTCCTATTGCCTCTATTTTATTTACCATTTGAATTATTTCAGATACCCAATGTTCTAGTAAATAACTTTTAACACAAACTTGTTAAGAATGTTCGTTAATACAAATCTTTGAATACTAAAGCATTGGTGGCAAGCAGCAATCTCTCCAGCCTAATAAAAAGCTATTGTATTTCCTAATCATACTTTTGTTTTTGCATTGCTAATAGCACATAATAGTTCTGTCCAGCATAACACATGTAGACTCACAGTAACTGCTATTGAGACCTTTCAATTTTATGAATTTTAGTTCTCATGTTGCTTATTTATAACATGTACACTTCAATGAACTAGTTTTTAACTACTAATGTATTTTTGTGAATCAGATTTTGAGCATATGAGAAGTTAAGGCTGAGACGATGAATGGGCTTCTGCTAGCTGACTGCTGTAGCATACAGGAAGATAGGGATGATATAAACAGGGTCTGGCAGATGGAGATGTGGTGCTGAGATGGTGAGCAGGCTCTAATCATGAAGACAGGGAGCTGAGATCAACCACCAGATAGATTTCAATGTTCAATCACAGGAGTGGACCTTACTGAGAATCATTTGTGTAGAGCTCATTTTGATGGCAATGATCAAAAATCAAAGTTTGGCAATAAATTCAAAGCAAGCTACACATATGCCAGAAAACTACTTGCAAAGTGACTAACTGAACATTATGTTTCATTAAATAGAAAAATTTCTGAAAAATTTCTTAGGATTCAGCAGTGCAGCAGCTACCCATTGCATGTGGACCTCCACACAACTGAGACTGTGGGTTATCTAAGAAGATACATATGAGTACAATATTTTTTAAAAATTGTTTTGGACAACTGCCACTTTTGGATTGTTTTACTTGTGCTAATTCTACTGGTTCCAATCTACCATTAAATCTAGCAAGTCTAGTAGATCAGAAAATAATCTATATCAGTTTCATGACATTACAACTCTTGCTCTGAAAGCAAAATGTTTAGTTGATATTGTCCTTTCTAATGTTTTTAATGTGAATTCTCCAGAGTCACATCTGTGAGATGGGCAGTAAATTAATAATTTAAATAAAATATGACAGCATGAGTTTTCTCATTATAGATACAAAGAAAACAATTTGATTATATACATAGTCAAAAAAAGAAAAAAAATCTTGTATCAGCTAAAATGTAATGTGGCATATAGGATCTATCCTTAAAAGTAGAGTACAGCAAAGCTCAGAGAGTTGCTACATGGAAGGTATAAATGGAAATGTTATTTAATTAGAAATAATATCTAATTAGAATATGATTTATAGCCTGAATATTATATAGGATAAATACATGGATATATTTTTATCTGAAATACAAGCTGCAACCCTCCCTGAACATATATCTTTGTGCCTTATCTCAACCAAAAGATTAAAACCAACCATCCTTGTTTATATGTAAACAATACTTACACTGCTAGTGAACATTCCATATTAATTTTATTTATACCAAAGGTAACTAGGACGAAGCAGTTAAATGCTTTTCCATTAATCATCTTATCCATGGTTATTCTCTTCTAGAAATATTTTGTTCTAACACAAAACTGATCAAGCAGCAACAAGAACTGAACTTGTATTTCAGAAGTTTCTTAATGCTTTTCTTTCATTCTGCTATTACTCTTTGGCACCCAGAGGTATTCATTCAGAATCATTTCAAAGTCAAGACCTCAAAGCCACTAAGAAAGCTGTTTCTCACTTAACTAGAAACGAATCGGGATTATTAGACACGGAAACATCTTTTAAGTGTCTATTTTTGCAATCTCAACCCAGCCGTTTCTAAAATGTGGAGAATGGCATGAGATGGAAAGGCAAAAAAGCAAGCGCACGTATATCTTCCTAATAAAATATTTCCTGTCGACAAAAGGTAAAGTGTTAAAGAGAACCAAATCATTTTCGGGTCTGTACAGGGGTTTCAAGATTCCTTTCAGCCAGAGGATGCTACATTCGCCTATAATATCCACCCACCTAAACCCCGCGCTGCAGAACCATAGCTTTCCCTCACTCGGGCATTTTGTGGAATGCTAGGTGAGCCTCTCCTCCTGGCCATTCCGACGCCCGCTCTCTAGTTGCCCCCGATCCCGGATCGGAGATCTCACACTAACTCGCACACGCGCCGACATAAAGAGGAAGTAAAAATCTGGTAAGGAGAGCGGGCGCCCCCTCCCCCTCCCCAACAGCAACCTTGAGAGTTTCTCGCTCCAATCACTAACCGATGCCGGCGATGGCGGCGGCCGCGCTCAGCCCCAGTCCCGAATACAGCAACCCGAGTCCGGACATGGCGGAGACAAGCCCTGAACGCGGACTGCAGCCGACCAGGAACCAGCCGACCCTGCGACTGACTGACTGACTAACTGACCGACGGACCCCACAACACGTGACCGGATTCAAGGCGCTACGTAAATCTCTTGGGATCGTGCGATTGGTTAATTTTTAAAGAGGACGAAACTACAATCCCCACAGTGCCTCTGTCTAGCATTTTTTGCTTTTCCGGCGACTTTTCTATATCGGGATTTGCTGTTGGATAAAAAAAAAATCCCGTTAATGACGCAAAGGGGTACGGTAGTGGTTCCACAGAGTAATAATAATTGGTGGCTGCGGTTGGCACCCGGAAGAAAGCGGATAACATGATCCACGTGGCTGGCGTTGGGATGTATTTTTTTCTCTCCGCTAGTTAAGAAACAATTATGGAATATTGTTGATATCTTGTAGCTGCTCTTTGGAAACGCCAGTTGGTAAGTCACTGGCCACCCTTACTCTTAATTTTCTTTAATCCCCTGTCATTTTGCGAAAACCATTTATTTTCGTTATCGGGTCTTTGCTGAGCCATATCAAAGATAAGAATTGGGGTAATGTATGCGCTATTATAGACATCAAAATCAATCTCAATTGATTTTGAGATTGCCCCCAAGGGGGAGGGC
>NW_015386421.1:1906008-1976532 GCF_001527695.2 Protobothrops mucrosquamatus
TGCAGGACTGGCCTAGGGGAAAATTTTAATGGGGTCTTAAAGCAATTTTATATTAACTTGACCAAATTACTAATATTTGTTTTTACTTATGTTTTTAAATTGTAGTTTTTGGGGATTAGTGTTTTATCTGGTTGTTAGCCGCCCTGAGTCCGTAAGGAGAAGGGCGGGATATAAATTAAATTAATAAATAAATAAATAATAAAATAAATATATATCAGGCTTGTGGAGCCAAAGTTGGATTATCCTTATGGCTGAACATAATTTGACTTTTTGAATTTTGGATTTAGATCCTCATGGCAACGGCATTCAGCAATGATGGAGCTGAAGTGATTCAGCGGACTCTGATTACTACAGAAGCAGGTGGTCGTCTTCCAGTTTTGGGGATAGAGGATTTTTATGAACTGGAGAGAGCAGCTGCTTTTGTATCTGACAATGGCTTCACCAAGGTGAGCTAGTTTGTGACCTGACATAAAGATTCCGGTTCTCCTCTGGAATTGGATATACTCTATTGCATCTTACGAGAAAGACAATACAATTACAATGCAATGCTGATAGAAATTGATGGGAGAGTAAATAAATGCACATTTATTTTGTTTGACATACGTATAGTAGAAATATTTTGAATAAACTTGGTATCTTGCCATAGATTGCTCTTCAGTTTCCTGATAAACTTTTGCCAGATTCAGCAGAGGTTGCTGCAAGGATGGAAACAGCAACTGGTGCCAAGATGTATGTCTTGGGAGACACATCATATGGCAGGTAAGGTCATAGGAAGATCCAGCTGTTGTAAAGACAGCATGAAGTCTCCAATGAGAATTTTATATGCATTTAATTAGGACTAGACTTCAGTAAACACAGGAAATTAAAATTAAGTATACAAGGGTAAGTTTGCATTGACATTTTTATTCCTTCCAATGCAATGGAATGTTATAATGAAAGGAAATGGAGTGAAAGGTTTTATGGGGTTATAAATCTCAGTCTTTTATTATTGACCATGTTTCCAGGGTTGATTCTAGTTGGAGTCTAGTATCTGGGTGGCCACTTTCAGTACAAAGAAAGTAATTTTCTGTATGCTGGGACTGGTTGTTGTTTAATGAAATGTGTCCTTGGATTTCTATGGCTAATCCTGTTGTTTTTCTTTAGCTGTTGTGTAGATGAAGTGGCAGCAGAACATGTGGGTGCCGAGGCTATAGTGCACTATGGCCCTGCCTGTTTGAGTCCTTGTCGCAAATTGCCAGTATTACACATATTTTGCCAGGAACAGCTAGATGCAATGCGATGTGTGGAAGTCTTCCAGGAGTTGTACCCTGACCTTCAAGCCTATGTGGTTGTACTGAGTGAATCTGCATATTTTCACGCCATTGGTAAGTTTAGGAAGATTGTTGTGTGGACACAGATACACTGCAAAGGTATGTTGGAGGGGGAACATAGGTAGACAAGAGATATTTCAGGCCAGGTTGGGAAGGTTCCCGTAGAAATAACATATTCATTTCTAGTCTTAAAATCTGACATTCTGCCAATCCTGACTTTGTGTCTAATGTGTGTTTCTTACAGCTAAGCTATTAGAATTAACTATTAAGTCAAAACCATGCAACATGCTTTACTGTTATTGCTGTTTATAGTTTTGTAATTTGAATCAAGCCAGGGACAGAATGAAGAAGACTTGAAAATTTGAAAATTCCTGCCAAGAGCTTTTACTAATTTCTGAAGAAAACAATATGAAAAATCAAATAATTTTAAATGAAATAGCACTATGAGTTCTCCAGTATTAGCTATATCTTTAAAGAATATCTTTGATCATTTTTGCTCATAATTCTCGTTCATCTTGATGTATCTCAGCTAACCCAGCTTTTAGCTTTGCTTGCAGTCTCTAGTCTGATTGAAGGAACTTTCTCTGTTGTTACCAGAGAATTGCCAGGTATTGGGGAAACTGCAGATACATTAGGTTAAATTGTATTTGCTCAAATATTACAGGTGGATGACTTTTTCTCTGTACTTCCTCTCTTAGATGACCTGGCCTGTAAGCTACAATCAATTTATCCCAATGTTGTTTTTGCTCAGTTGGATAGTAAAAAAAATCTCGATCCAAGCCAGCCAATTTCTGGAATGATACAGCAGTTTGGACGATGCTTTATAATAGACGAACATCATGGTCTTGAAAACTACAGTATGTTCTATATAGGTTCTGAAGGACCAGAACTTACAAACTTCATGCTGAGTTGGAACCAGTGTCCCTTTAGTTCTTTTGATCCTAGGACAGGACAAGGCCGGTGGGAAACACTGGATGTGAACCGGGCCCTGCGACGACGCCTTTACCTAGTGGAACGGGCACGAGATGCTCAAGTAGTGGGTATTGTGGTAGGTACTCTTGGAGTAGAAGATTACTTGTCTGTTCTGGAGCATCTTCGCCAAATCATTCACCGTGCTGGAAAACGTGCCTACACGCTGGCTGTGGGTAAACCTAATCCTGCAAAACTGGCAAACTTTCTAGAGGTGGATATCTTTGTACTGGTAGCTTGCCCACAGAATTCCTTGCTTAATTCCACTGATTATTATCGACCCCTGATCACGCCCTACGAGTTGGAAATAGCATGCAATCCAGCACGGACTTGGACAGGCCGCTATGTTACAGACTTTCGCCACCTTCTGCCAGGTAATACCAGATGCCCTGATTCAGAAAATGAGCATGAATAACAGTCATTGCTTAGTGTTCATTTTCAAGAGACCTTTGATTCCCTTAATTTCTGACTGATGAAAAAGTTGCTTAGTTGTGTACTTTCAAGCTTTCCTCTGGAAGCACAGGAGTGCTTTATTATAAATACAGGGAACTTTTGATACTTTGGGCATAAAGCGTTGAAGAGAGATTGTAATACCCTATAGCATGATGTTACAAAGTTAATAGAGCTGCTGTATTTTCCAAGTTGAATGTGGGGTCTGTGTGTGCATGGCATGGGGAAGTAGTATTTTTGGACACCATTAATCCTTTTTTAGGATTTACTCTTGATTTCTATGTATTTTCACCCTCAAAATCACTAGAAACCATGGTGCTGTTTTGTCACAAAAAAGATTAGGAATCTTACGCAAACCTGGGAGTCAAGAGTATTTGTTCTTCCTTTTAAAATATAGACGTTTTCATGATAAGGAAGTTTAAAAATATGAAATTATTAGAGAATTCCATCAAGATCCATCAAGATTCCATCTAGGGGTGACATGATAGCAGTCTTCCGATATCTCAGGGGTTGCCACAAAGAAGAGGGAGTCAAGCTATTCTCCAAAGCACTTGAAGCCAGGACAAAAAGCTACGGGTGGAAACTAATCAAGGAGAGAAGCAACCTAGAACTAAAGAGAAATTTCCTGACAGTTAGAACAATTAATCAGTGGAACAACCTGCTTCCAGAAGTTGTGAATGCTCCAACACTGGAAGTTTTTAAGAAGAGACTGGACAGCCATTTGTCTGAAATGGTATAAGGTTTCCTACCTGAGTAGGGGATTGGACTAGATGACCTCCAAGGTCCCTTCCAACATTTATTATTATTGTTGTTGTTTTGGTCCTGTCCTGCTATTGGTCAGCCACAGCCAGAGTAACCCACAAATTCTTTGCCATTCATATCCCCACACTCAGTTAGGAAAGACTCTAATCAGGGTCTGCATGCTTGATTCAGTCTTTGAATATATAATAGAGTATCATTTTGTAAGTAATGAAACTTAGTTAATACTGTACTTGTTTTCTCTTATCTCCAGGAGCTTGTGACCATGTCCTTTTCCCAGAAAAGACCAACAACGAACCCAGCATTTCACTGATCACTGGACAGCTGCGCTCTATTGATCCCTTCCGGATATCAGATATAGAGCCAAATTCTGGCACAGCTGTGATGTGCCGCAACCATTTACAGACTGTATCTCAGATCAGCCCAGCAGGTATGTGGCTTGGGGGTAATGCTCTTTCAGTTGCAAAAAACCACCTCACTTGGTACTTTTCTTTTGATTAATCAATTATTTAAAGATGTAGTTATTGTGGAATCTCAAAAACTGAGGCTGATAAAATAACTATTTATTCCTTCATTGCTACTACCTGAATCCATTCATAGTTGCAAGTAGGCAATTAATGGAGGTAGAGCTAGGATAAACGGCCTAACCAATGTCCTCCCACACAGTATTTCTGATTCATAATGTAAATATGATAATGCCCTATCAATATAATCAATTTCTCAAAGATAATGCCCTACCAATATACCAGTTTCTCATAACTTTTAGCTTGTGTGGCCTTTGGAATAAAGTTGGCAAAATATTTTTGTATCTTAGCCTCATTCTTGGAGTCCCGCAGCTGGCGGGGACTGGAGCAACAGCTGGGCCAAACAGAAGTAAAAAAAGCTATTGTGGGACGACGGGGAATTGCCATTGCCTATGAAGATGAGCCTTGTGGATGACCAACCCTGAATATAAAAGACATTGGCCAGATAACAGACTTCATTCTTTGCTGGATTTGGATGGGTTAATGGAACATGGATCTTTTTGAATTTGTTGACAGTCTTATTTGTACAGGGCATAAAGTGGGCTAAGTTAGCATTTTTTGCAATATGTTGATGGACAGTTCAACAGATTTTAAGTAGAGTGCCATGTTATTATTTTAATAGAGGAATATTTTTTTAAAAAAAAACAAGTGTTGATCTCTGCTGAAAAAAGTGTGTTGAAGTTTTTTATCCAATGATGAGACAAATGTTAATCCACATTAGTGGCCAACTTATAGATATCCATGTTGTTTAAACTAGTCCTCAGTTGCAATTTCTGTTGATTAGAAGCTTAGACTATGCTGAACAGTAGGGTGAGCATTACTGATCACAAGCTGAAGTCAGCAGTGATGCAATTGCTAAAAAAGAAAAAAAAAACACCTAATGTAATTCCCAGACTGAATTAATAAAAGCATAGTCTCCAAGTAACAAGTAGCCATAGTTCCATTTTATTCCAGAGCACTGTGTCCTTTTCTGGAGATCACACTTAAATATGTTGACAAAGAGAAATTAGCTAAGAGGGTCACAAGAATGAATAAAGGTACTGTATAAAAATATTCTATAAAGAAAGGTTGAACGAACTGCATTGCATGGGCCTCTTTAATGGATAACAGAGATGCTATGCTTATGTAAGATTCTAAGTATTTCTTCCAAATCATCTTTGAAGCATGCATAACCCTAATCTTGATCTTTGTAACCCCCAGGGGACCAAATAAAATTCTATACAGAAGAATAAATGTTGGGCAAATATTAAAGATCATTGAGTCTAGAAGAGCAGATTGACAATAGAATTATCTAGATGGATGGTGGACTACTTGTTATTGGAAATCTCCAATTTAAATCTTACAGACTTTAATTGGTCTGTTTGCAACAAAACTATTGCCAGGCCCCAGCTATATTTTCTCCACCCAACTGGAATGCTTCTGTTCAGGCTTCTAGGTGGCCACTTCCTCCTCTAGGATTTTCACCTCCTTCCATTTTCTTTTTCAACCAATGTTCCGTTTAATGATGCTCAGTCTTCATTGGATATTGAAATGGTTGCTTGTAGGAAGCTTTTATAAAAGGATTTGAAAATCATAAAATCATGCCAAGCTCTCTCTTATTTCTTAATAGTGCTGTTTTGGCCATAATTGTATTGGCACAGAAAGGTTTTCTATTAAAATGAGTAAAATTGTGTTTATGCATAAAAGTTCCTTCACAGGGAAACATAAAAATACACAAGCACCTAGTATGCACTTTTGTCATCCAGCACATGGATTTTTCTACATTTCTTTTCACAAATAATATTGTTTTTTTATTACATCCTTAATGTGAAGTCAAACCAATTAGCTTCCACAAGATGGCATGAAGTCAATTCAAGCTACATTTATGTACTCCCATCATGCAAGGTATCTCAAAATTTTTGAGTTAGTAGGCATATTTGAAATTTACAAATGTCTAAAAATGTCCACTGGAATCTGGAAAGTCACAAAACACCCACTTCCTAGGGAGCCAAACTGAAGTTGCTTCATCATCAGTATCTCAGCTTATTTTTGTCCTTTGGTTTTGACCAGGTAGGCATTCTTTCAAAGGGCAGGCAGATAATCCACAATGCCTCCCAGAGAAGTATCTTGCCTAGTGGAGGTATGTCCCTTTACCTCAAGTTGGTGAAGCATCTCATGGAGCTTTGTTGTTCTGACTTGATGAAGACTCCAGATTTGATCTCAACTGGCTTTACTAAGGCTGCTACTGTATTTGTGCTGTGCACTGAGCTTGTTATTACTAAATGAAGCTTCAAAGGATTATTTCCACTGAAATGTTGACAAAGCAAAACACTTTGCAAGTACTGCATAACCTCATAGCCACTGTGGATTCTGGAGTCTACATGAGGCCAAGAGGCACTATTGGAAATCTAGATTATACTTGAGACTGATGTTTTGTTTAACGGCATATTAGGATTTCATTTTCAAAATTGGGGGGAAAAACAGGCAGAGAAGGAAGTTTGGCAAGCAGAGGTGTCCACCAGCCCATTAGCACTAAATAAGACGTATCCTGAACAGAAGCATTACTTTGCCATCTCTGTTCCATAAGATGCTGTGTCTAACTATGCCACTTTCTGTATCTGAACACTGGAGGGCTATTGGAGCGGGAAGCAATATTGAAGAATGCTAATGCAAAATACACTTAGTGTAAGGGACTCTTAGAGATGTAATACAGCAATAGGAGTTTTTCAGCAGAAGAAACAGTGAAAATTATGGAATTACAAACTGATATAAAATATTCCAGGAAAATAAACTCCAGGGAAACAAGATAGAAATACTTTTGGTACATGGCAAAGAAATATAAGAAATTTGCCTACTTTTGCTGGAAGTAATTCACTACTACTAAACTTTAGCCAAATGGATCTGAAGTAAGAAGTGAGATTTTTGCTCACTTCTTACAGCTGGAGGAGGAACATTTCTAGTGTACAGATTAATTTCCTTCAGAAGAATCCTAGCAAACTTTTACCTTGTATAATTTCATGATAACATACCTAGTACCCAACCATAGCTATTTCTCCTAGACTGTTTTGTTGGAGTGATTGGAGATACTCTTATGTAGACAGGCCTTGGAAACAACCACATAAGCTATTTTTCATGATTATCCATTGTGAAAATGTGAGATACAAAATGGTGACAACAACACCTCTAAACCTCTCACATGGTCAAGAAGGTAAGGCAAAATACTCATCAAACAGAATAGCTTAAGGCTGGTTCTGTTCAAGGTCGATTTCAATGTGCGTGTGTATTCTGTGCTTCTCAATTTTTCAGGCACCTGTTCAATGTCTCATGTTCATCTAGATCATAAAATTTCTTTATGTTGTAGACTGAAAGGCTGACATAGCTAAGAAAGCAACAGTGCTGAACAACCAGGTAGGCTATAGTCTATAAACCCCACCACAAGGCACACGGTATAGCTGTTATGAAGCTAAGTTTGGATATGGAAATGGAATTCATCATTTGTTCACCAAGTCTTCTTCCTCAAAAATCTGTCTCTTCTCCATGTTCAGAAATGAATCATTCTTTGTAGTATATTACTTATCTATAGTCATGCCATGCCAGAGGGGGGAAAAAAGACCACAAGGATTCATTCTTCTTGCCCTTGAAAGCAGAAATTACTTGCACAGGGTTTGCACTTTGCTTTCAAGACTCAGAATAAAAACATCTGATTATGTTAGAACAATTCTTTCACTGAAGAACTGTAATAGAAGTTAGAACATCCCGTTTTCAAGATTTGATGTAGAAGTATGTATTAGGGAACAATCCTTTTTAAAGAAGTGGGGAGGGAATTAAATAGTACGTGAGTCTTCACTTCCAAAGCCGTGTTACCTCAAATGCAACCAAGAGAGGAAGTGGTTTTTTCCCTACCGCACATATTTTTGCTCTAGTGAAGCATTTTAAAGATGAATGGTTCCAACAGGCATAAAAATACTTCCACTGGTTAGAGGAAGAGCTTTGGATCGGATGAGTCCAAGATTATTCAGATACCAGCAAAACACTAATTTAGCCCCTATCAGTAGTAAAAAGAGTCTCCTAAAAATATGGTCTTTCCACAAGCATGATTTCTTCCAGGATGGGTTCTTCAATCTCTCCCCACTTTACATCATAGTTGATGTATCATGGTGTGCAGAATTAACTCTGTTACCATGCTTATTTTATGTAAGAACTTAGATGTTCAATTAATTTCCTATTACATTATCCCATAATAGTTTTTCTTTCCCAAAATGTGCTTTTTGTGCTTTTATGCAGAAACATCTGCCAAGTCTACATAAATTCCTTGTACTTTTCACACCGATATTTAGATATTGTTCTTTAGGTAATAGGTGTTTAAATGTTTTTTAAGTTTCATTAATACAGCAAAGATGATTTTTGTGTGAATTAACTTTAACCTACCCAGTGCTGGACATAGGAAAAGGATCAGCAGCAAACCTGAGTTAGGAGTCTGTATGAAATCTGGTTAAACTAGGCCCATAGAAGAGAAGTTGCATTAATATATTGCCACTGAAATGGACTCTAGGTTGTAAAGTGGTTTAGTTTAATTAATCCCCAATCTTTATGATGTCAAGAATTTCCTATACGAAAAAATTCTTGTCTTCATTCCAGCTTTACCAGGTCTGTTGCAACCCAGATCCATTTTACATATCAATTGACAGTAGCAGAGATAACGCAAAGGGTTTCCAAACCATTCATGAAGGTAGCTGCAACTCTTTCCCTACAACAGACCGAAACCCTCACATTCACTTATTCGTATCTGTGAAGAGGCTAATGTATTATAAGATGATGTCCTGCAGAATGTGCAGAGGTGGCAGCAGCAGCAGCAACATTTAAAGAGGTAATGTAGCATACTTGCCAGCACTCCGAGGAATGCCACAGCAAAAAAAAAGATGGTGTTGCCTCTTTGTGATACCTTGTTGGACTCTTAGTATTATTTATTGCACCAATCACGCTAGGGCAGATCATATTCTTGTAAACTGCCTCTGCTACAGCTGTATTCCATCCCTGCCCATATTGCCCCTAAAGTATGCCGCTTCCCCAGGAGACCAACCACAGCAGCTTAGAAGTAGCCTTAATGTAAATTCAAGGCAGGAGGACCTTCACTTCAATCAGACACAAGCTTCCTCATGCAAGTAAAAGGTAGACTCTTTAGAAATAGACAATATCACAGACACTTCTACAGGAGCGTGCCAAGGGGGAAAGTGGCAATTGGTACACTAGTCCTGCGGTTGGCACGGGACCGTCCAGCTCTGCTCCAACCTCTGCTCGATGTCCTTGAGCCTGTTAGCTCTGAATATGCAGAAGGGATTTGGAAACAGCTTGTTCTTGAGAGGAGCAACCAGGGTAGGTTAATTATAAAGTTACCATTCTATCAGCTAATTTGGTAGCAGCTTCAGGCGATGGCATAAAACCGGATCTGTTCATGCTGCAGTCTTTTGCCACACAGGTCTCCTCAGTAGTCTGCTGTGTATTCAGTACCATGCAGTCCTCGGCAAAGTAATGTGAATTCCTTTACCATCTCCTTCACGCGTCGTTTGTTCACACGTTCTCTGCTAACACAAAGGAGGGATGATGAAATATCAGCACGTAACACTAAAAGATGATAGATTGTAAAGTTTCAGGACTTGCCAATAAAGAATCAACAGACGGAGCAGTCCATTTAGATATGCCCCAAACAATTATTCTTGTTGCCATACTCACTGGAACTTTTTTTAGGTACAAATGTGGATTAAAAAGTACAGAACAGAAGTATACATGTTAGTCTAGTCCACAGATTTGTCATGTGTGCTGGCTTCTATTCTTTTAATCCCAGACCTAAGCGGGCATAGAGCAGGGAGATCTTGAAACAGGTTCTATGTGCAAGATCCAATCTGGGTCGGTCACCGGGACCAGGGGTTTAGTCTTCTGAGCTTTTGGACTCGTACTGGAGCCCATCCTCGGGGAACTTTTTTCTACCGGAATGTGCACATTCCAGTAAGGAGAAGTTTCCTGTAGATGAGCTCCAGCACAAGTCCAAAAGCTCAGAAGACTAAACCTTTGGTCCCGGTGACCGACCAAGATTGGATCTTGCAGCATTATCCTGGGACATGTATATTTGCTTTCATTCACAAGTTCTATGTGCATTTAGAAAATGCATATAATATTTGTAGCCACAGATCCTGATAAAGCAGAATCTATGATGTCTGAAGGATATTCATATTCAAGCAAAGGTCTACATAATGTCTTTCAGAGTAGAATCAAGGAGACATTAAGAAGGGCCAACATGTGGAACCCCAATCTCCTATAGCCTTTCAGCATATACTTCAGGAGGGATTATTACACCCCCTGTCTACAAGGAGCAATGACAATTAGACTGAAGAATTGAAGCCTTCTGCTCTTGGGCACCAAATATTATCAGCAAGCTCTATTAAAATGCAAGCCACCATTCTAGTGATGTCATCTGGCTCCAGAACAGGCATATTTGCAGGCATATAGTGTGAAGCATAAGCAGGAACAGTTAAGCTGGACCACTTTTGAGGGGTTTGTCTGATCTTAGCTAACCAGTAGCTTTTCACTTTGGAAAAGTGGTGGGACACCCCAAAGGAAAAAAAAACATGCACTCCAGCTGGTTTGCCTACAAGTGTAGCACCATAGGCTATAGAAGACAGAAAAAGGAGAAAATATATTTTCTGTGTACCATTTTTTTGTACTGAACTCTATACAAATAACTTGTACACTTTTAGTATATTAAAGTAATATACTATAAGTGCTGTTTCTTTTATAAAATATTAATTAAGTGAATTATTCTTCAAGAGACTTAGCTGTATAGGGCTAATTAAGATTTTCATCATCTGTATGGGACTAAAAAATATCATTTGGTTTTTGAGTAAATTTTAGAGTATTATTGTTATGCAAAGGTTAGAATATTTTATTTAGTATTATTTCTAATTATTAAAGTGTTGTTATTATTATTGTTTTTAATAATTGTACTGTTTAAAAGAGAGTTAAAGGAGGTTATAGATAGGTTATTTTAATAGTTGATTAATGTTAATTAGAGTATGATTATGTTATTGTTAACCCTGTGATTGGCACTGGGAAGTGAGGGGGGAGGGAGGGGGGTGGAAGGGGAAGGGGGGATTTATATTGTAAAATTTTATAAAATTTTCAATAAAAAAAAAGATTTTCATCATCTGGACTTCAATTGAACAATTTACTAAAATAGAATTTAGGATAAAGCTGTTGAGAATTCAAAGAACTAGGCACTAGATAGAATGCATGGAATAATATTTATAGAGCCTACTCAAATTAATTATTCCACAATTCTGTCTCTCTGCAAATATTATTAATAAATAAATAATAAATAAATAAAATAAGAAACTTACCTGAGAATTTGTTGGCTAAAAATGTCCTTTTGCTCAGGGCTGACACGGGTGGATGGAAAGCCATCCTGCTGCATCACTTCCTTGATCCACACACTCAGGTAACTGAAGCAATGCTTGTTGAGAGCAAAAAGGATCTCAGCAAAATGATCCATCAAATTTCGTGAAGCTTGGCCACCTATACCCTGCAAGGATCGAGCAAATCCAGTCAAATCTTGCAAAAGACTGTACTGCAGGGTGAGCTTTACATTATGTCATATGAAGATGCCAGTAGATTACACCAAGGGCCAGGCTGAGTGCTTCAGAATATTTAAAGCCCCAGCCTTAAACAGATTTCAATCCTATGCACACATACTTGGGAATAAGCTCCACTTACTTTAGTGGAATTTATGTGAATGTAACCGTGGACAGAATCATGCTGCAGATAATCCTGTAAATATTCTGATAACACGGAAACTGAATTAATAAGATTAATTAAAGTAATTAAAAGAAAATGCAGCTTCTGTGTGAGCAGCATGTTTCCCAATTATCCTTTTTCATTGTTGCCAGATTGTGAAAGACACACGGCTTACCTCAATTACAGCTTGTAGCAACATTTTGCCATTCTCATGCACCACTTGTCCCACAGGTGCAATCTCCCCACAGCGTGGCAGTAATTCAGTCTATAACAAACAAATGGACAAAAAGGTCTAAGTGGGCAAAATATCAGAACAAAACCTTCAAATTTCAAACAGGAAATATCCCTCTCCTATAGACGGAATTTAAATAAATATAATGGGGAGATTGCCACTTTATTTACAAGCCTTAATACAAACATTAAGTACATAAAAAGAGATATCCCCAAGAAGCAATAGCGAAAGCAAGTCCTTTTGTTCAGTTTGGGAGAGGCTCTCACTCTTCAGTTTGGATGTTCTTCTGCTCTGTCCCAGTACAACTGCTTTTCATATTATGGTTCTATGGTGCCACTAGCCAACGATGGATCTACTCTACCAAAGACAAATACTCACAAAAAAGCCACAGGCAGCTTTGACAGTTGGTGCTTCAGGAAACTTCAGAGAGATCACAGCTAGAAGGAAGCAATAAATATTCAGCTTGTATGATTACAGATTTTTTGGTAAGTCGGGAAAAAAAAGTAAGCTTTTCTCCCTAAAGTCTCTTTACAATGGATTTTGATTAATTTTGCGGACATTTCCATATCAAGAACTTTCCCCCGTTCTTTACAATCATCTCAACTTGTAAGGATTGTTACCCATTTGTCTAAGTCATTTCCCACAGTGATTTTAAAGCAATTCAGTCTATGGCGCTTGCCTACTCACCACAATGGAATACTGCTTTGACATCCAGGCTGCTACACATGAACAAATCAGGTTTCCGTTTGAGTGCCTGCAAGGTACACATATATACATAGACAATAAACACAGCTCTGGCAAGCCATGGACAAGCAATTGCCACACAGGAACCATTGGCAAAGGCTTGCATGTGCAACTTACCTGGCCATCAGCTATAAAACACAGTAACCCAGGACTGGGAAAAAGGGAAATTATTATAAGATGAATGTGTCTTTATAATTCAAGAGCACAGGGGTCCAGGCAAGGAGAAGCCTCTGAAGAAACATGAAATTTAATTATTATCTGGAAAACAGCTTTCTAGTATTCCTACTTTGTTACAAATAATGATATACCCAGGAATAGAAATTCCACTCTAGATAACCAGGATAAGGATTAATTAGATACTAAGTATTTGGGTTTACTTTTTTTATATCTACATTTGCCTAGAAACATATTACAATATCACAGAAAGTAGAAACAAGAACATCACATAGTCTGTCAGCAGTATGGATTGCAATTCCTAGTTCCTGTACTTTTGTCCTGAAGTCTGAGTTATCATGACATTCCCAAGCACAAAGCTTTAGCCAAATAGCAAATTCCGTATCGCCTAATCAAATTCTATACAACTGAAGTATAGTGATCACTAAAACAATACAAGTAGTAGGTCTTTTCTATGATGCAGAACAACAGGATTTTCAAGATACCATTAACAGCAACGAATCTTTCAGCACCATGGACAACAGCTCCAACTCCTGTGCCTGAGTAACTATGGCATTTCTATCTCTAGTACAAATGGATCTGTTCTCTAACCACATTGTTAGGCAGGTTTTCTATCATTAAAATACTACAAGTGCTGTTGCATAATGAACAGCAATTGGATTTCTAAGATAATATTTTTAACTGCAATGACTTGTTATTATATCTTTGTGTTCTATTCTTCTTGCTCTCTTTGTTTCACTTACAAACAAAAGCAATCAGATTAGTCATGTTCCTTTTCCTGATGAAAGAAACAAACTATTTTACTCTCATTTGTTCTAAGCATTCTTTTAACCTCCTTGGTGTTAAATTGTAGACTTTGTAACAATTTTACATTGCTAAAACTATCTTAAAAGTTTTATGAATTTCAACAGTATATTTTGCCATTACTTTACTAGAAAAAGTCTGCTTTCTTACCATATGCACGCAACTTTTTATTTAGATATATATCTTATAGCAACTTTAAATGAAAAGCAAGTATGTTGAATCATATCTGGCACTTACAACACAGAAAGCAATGCCAAATGGAGAACGAAATACACCTCTGTCACAATATACCTTTGTAAATTTTTATAGCAATCTTTTTATATTCAAAGAAAAACAAGCAAAATGGTAAATAATTAATTTCTATGAACACCAAATAAGTTTCATGAAAATACATCACCAGAAATGTTCTTTATTTGCCTTCAACTCAGTCTTCACTCCTGACAACTACATGGAAAGCCTTACAGTTTTGTAGGCAGAAATTCAGAAATTGTTTGTTGTTACCTTCTTCCTAGGGCTCAGAGGGAATGACTAGTATACAGTTGTCCAGAAAATTATTTGCTGGTTCTTAATATTTTACACTTTTAGATTTACTCTTTATCTGAACTGCCCTTGAAATTAAAAATATATATAATTGTATGTCAAAACTAGGATGTGGAAGCCTATTTGAAGGACTTGTGATTTAAAGTTTTGATATTTTAAGTATGTATGTATGCAACCTGTTGTATTCCAGATATTTTTAAGCCACCCCTATGGCCAACAGTAAATATCTATAAAAACTAGAAGCCAGAAGATTAGAGGTACCTGGTTGCCTACTCTGTTTTGAATAATTAAAGTTGATACAGCTTCCCAATTTGAGGAGAACCAACTGCGAATCATATCAAACTTAGGCTCATCATTTAATTTAATATTAATAAATCCTAAGGCAAATCAGCCTTATTGGATTATCTTTAAATTGGGAATAATGAAAAGAGAGTTGTGGTGTAATTATATTCCAATACCATATTCTAGTTCAGAACAGTGTGGTGGCCTAGAGGCGGAGCTTTGTGAGTTCGATCCTAGGTAGCGGCAGATATTTCTCTCTGGACACAAAGAGAAAATATCTGCTGTGAGCTTTGCATAGGCATCAGGAAGGGTATCCAGACAGTAAATACTTAGCTCCATTCAGTCGCCCCAACTCCACCCTGATACAAGGGATTATAAGGTCATAAAAGAAAACAGTATTCTGGTTCAGTTGGTTGGGAAGGCAATAAAATTATTTTGTCAATCTCTTTATTCTAGAGAACTGATAATTCTGCTAGGTATAAGCATTTCAATCTCCCAATGATGGCTTCTAATGAAATTAATGCCAGAGGTTTTCACTGCAAATAGATTAAATGTTCTCCTGGGCTAGTAAGGCAATCTACCCAGGGCATTTTAACTTAATGTGACTTAAGAGAACATGCTTGAAAAGGGGCCACTAGTTGTGTAGAGCAGGGGTCCCCAACCCCCAGTCCATGACCAGCACCAGTCCACGGCATGCCAGAAACCAGTCTGTCCAAACAAGCGAAGCCCCATCCGCAAGATGCAGGCAGCACGCAAAACCACACCCCCTCCAGTCTGCAAAAAAACCTTTCTCTACGGAACGGTCCCTGGTGCCCAAAAGGTTGGGGACCTCTGGTGTAGAGTATAAAAAACAGCATTTGTTAAATTAGGTGTTTTGTCCATAAACAGACTATAAAAAATACTGTATAAGAAAAGTTTAATAATGTGTTCTTATTACAGTATATTCTTGCCTGTTTTAGAGAGTCATCAAATTCTAGGAAATGATTTTTTTAACTTAAACCATTCTTAAAAATCTCATCTATAATTCAAAAACATAGATGATTAATACTGATTCAGAATTTTCTATAATATACTTATATTGATAATAAATACATAAATAAAACAAGCAACACTTTTTCATATTTCTCCAGTCTGTTTCATTTACATCACCAATTGAAGCTCCGCTTCATGTGACACAAATATAAAACATCGGTCATCCTAAATATTTGTAGGGTTCTTTCATTTATGTCATATATACTTTAGTGTTTTTCATGGGGCAATCTGTCAGATTCTATTGATACATTTAAGTTTGTGACCCAAACAATTTTTATCAAAGTGCTTGGAAGATGGAGATTTTTTATCTACTGACTAGTAAATGTATTTTATTTATTGTTCTTTTGAGCTCACATGTAGTTCTGCAAGATCAGAAGACAAAGCATAAAGTTAATAATTACTTAATCTGTTTTCTTCAAGAAATTATCAGATATTTAAGCTGTATGGAGAGTTACAGGAATGTAAGTTATCTCATGATGCACTAAGTGAGAATCTAGTCCCACATTTAGTTCCACTATAACATAAAATTATTTGAACAAAATTTAAATGTTGCTTTTATTTGTATGCAGGAATGAAATTTTGCAAGAAAATGCAGGCACCTTACAAGATTTTAATAATTTGGTTTCTTCAAGGGCACAATCAAAACCACTATGCAGACATGAAAAGAATCTGCTCTACACGCATTTTGAAAGGATTTCTTAAAGAAGCCTGATATGCTGTTTAATAACTTCCCTGTCTTTGAAAGAATCTGTTTTTTTTTTTGTTAGAAGCTTATTGATGTCTTATGACTTATTCAGAATGAAATGTCTATTCTGCAGATTGATTGATATCCTATGAAGTTAAATCTGGGAGTCTAGAATAATGTTTTATAGGCATCGTAAATTGATTTAATGCTCTACACCACAGCTCCCCAACCTTTCTGGCTTTGTGGACCGGTGGGGGGAAGGGGGATGGTTCCACGTGAGCAGCTGGCAAGTGCATGCAGTTCCATTTGCGCAAGTGGCGTGTACACGCGTTGGCTGCTCCCGCAAATGGAGCACACCTGCACAAGTTCACCTGCTGCTTGCACAAGTAGGAATGCATGTGCACGTGCCATTTCTGTGGCCTGGTTGCAAATAGCTCACAGCCCACTAGTGGGCCGCGGCCCAAAGTTTGAGGACTCCTGCTCTACATCTTTTTGGGAAAAGTAGATACTTGAAAAATTGCCAGAACAGAAAAGAAAGACAGAATTTCAAAAAGCATGGTCATAATGTATTAGAGCTGAAGCAAATTAGCTTCCAAAAGCTCTATATAAAAATATTGTTAACTATTGTCTGTACACTCACTGAGTACCTTTATTCATTATTTAGCATCGGGATGATAAGCCTATGATTACAGAAACTGTTATTTCTGCAATGAAAAGCATCTCTATAAGGGATATAAAGAAGGCATTGGGCCCCAGAACAGAAGAAGACAGGTATGCCAAAGGCTCTGAGTTGTAGAATGTAGTACACCAATGTACACCAGTCCTTGACTTACAACCATTCGTTTAATGACTGTTCAAAGTTACACCACTGAAAAAAGTGACTTATGACCATTTTTCACACATATGACCATTGCAGCATTCCCGTAGTCACATGATCAGAATTCAAACACTTGGCAACTGGTTCATATTTATGACAGTCGGGGTGTCCTGGGGTCATGTGATCATCTTTTGCGACTGTCTGACAAGTAAAATCAACGGAAAGACCAGATTCACTTAACAACTGTGCTACTACCTTAATAACTGCAGCGATTCACTTAAACAACGGTGGCAAGAAAGCTCATAAAATGGGGCAAAACTCACCTAACAAACGTCTCACTTAGCAACAGAAATTTTGGGCTCAACTGTGATCATAAATCAAGGACTATCTGTATTTTTAATTAGTGTTGAAACAAACTAGTGAGCAACGGTAAGCAGTACTACAGTAACTATGTCAACAAAACCCAATAAATCTTTTTCTAATGTCAGTATCTCATAAATTTTCTAGTGCTAAAAATGTATTCAAATAGTAAGACAATGGGGGAGGGAATGCATATGTTGATACAGTACAATACAAACACTATAGTATGGAATAAGAGCTCAATCCATTCAAATTTTAAAACTTCAACATAGATCTACCGTAGTTAAATAATCCAGGGCTTTTCAAGCTTTTCACAGATTGTACCACTTTTAGGACATGACAATATTCGAGTACCACCAGTGCTTAGCAAGGTGTCAAAAACTTGATGACTAAAAAAAAAGGGGGGGGGATTTTGGGCTTTACTGGTTAAATTCATTTGTTGTTATAGAAATGGCTAGTTTATAATATTATGGAAAATAAGAAATTGAGGTTCAATGTTAATGCTTTCTTCTACTGCAACAGGAAGTCAGAAGTCAATGCCGTTTCTTTTCTTTTTCCCTTCTCCCCCTCACTTTTCCCTTTTTCTCTCACCCTTTGCTCGCAAAAGCCCCCCCCACCCTTTGTATAGCAAAAGCCTTGCTTACTCTCACTCACTCACTCTTTGCTTGCAAAAGCCTCTCTCTCACTCACACTTTGCTTGCAAAAGCCTCTCACTTGCTCTCTCTCTTTGCTCACAAAAGCCTCTCACTCGCTCGCTCACTTACTCAGTCTTTGCTCACGAGCTGCTCTCTCTCTCTTTCACTCTTTGCTTGCAAAAGCCTCTCCCTTGCTCTCTCACTCACACTTTGCTCACAAAGGCCGCTCGCTCTCTCCTCACCACTTTGCTAACAAAAGCCTCTTCTCTCTCTCCGTGTTTTTTTTCCTCCCTCTCCTGCCAAAACCTGCTCCTTTTATAGATTCTCTTCTCTCCACCCTCCTCCTCTTTTTCTCTTCTGGGTGTGTCAGAAGCTCCAATCAGCATGTAGCCGAACGAGCAAATCCTGGGGCTTCTGCCGAACCCTGCAGCTCCAGCTGATCTCCTCCAGGCCTGTGCAGTGCCGTTTAGCTCATTCCCTCCCCCGCTACACTTGGCTAGCGGTCGTGTACCACCTGCCAGGTGCTAAAGTACTACCAGTGGTACGCGTACCACCGGTTGAAAAGCCATGAAATAATCATCTCTCCTAGAATTCTTAGTTTTAGAAAACAATCTTTTGAACCTTTTAGATCCCATTTTCTTCGGCCCCTATTATTTTTGCTTTTAAGGAGCTTCTTGTTACATCTTATGGCAGGATGTAGATAGAGGCAGCCTGAATATTAAGATTCTGGAGCTATTCTCTGCTTAGTGAAACAGTTCTGAGATACTGCGAGACCCTCAGTTGGTGAAATTTGACTAGGTAGGGTTTTTTCCCCCTACTGCTTTCCCCTAGACCAGGCATGTCAAACTGCCGGCCCATGCATCATACTAAAACCGCACCCACCCCATTGCCGGCAATGGGGAAAAAGTCGCGATACGTTGTGCGACGTCACATGACGTCGCGAGTTTGACATGCCTACCCTTGACTTTCCTCTTCTCATTCAGAATGTGATTTCTCAAACCCTCTGTAAAAGCTCTTCCAATTTACAAACACTCGGTTTTCTCTTAGTCTGTTGGGGTTAAGCCCTCAGTATCTCCCAAGACAACAATATTCTTTCAAACCTATGCCAAGAACAGAGTCATCATACGGGTTACATGTACAAACTATCAACTGATTTCACTGTTTGTGCTTAAATGCAAATGAGTAGATAATACCTCCTCAACCAGGTGAAGAAAAAGCATTTTTAAGAAGGTGATACCCTGATTCTTAAAAGTATTGAGATCTTTAGGTCTGCAGAAGAAAAAAAAATGTGAGATGTATTTGCATGATGGCTGCAAGCTTTAAAATCTGTCACAAGGGGGTGCTAGGTGCTAAAACACTTTCCACATCACAGCCTACAAAAAAACTTATCAAGCAACAATAAATCAGCGCCAAGAGGAGAGCATCTTGCTGTAGTCAGGAGAACCAGATGATATCAAAGATCATGCCCTTCCCTGCCTCATTAATTTGTAGTGCTGCAGCTGATTTCCAGTAAGGGTATTGCTCATCCAAGCCAAAAGCAGTTCACGGTCCACTTATTCCCAAACTGAATTATCCCAGCAGTACCTCACTGCTCACTGCATTGTACATTACATCATTACAACAACATTTGAGACAAGATGGCATGAAAATTCATGATCTGGAAAAGAAAAAAAAAAACAACCTAGGAAATCTCAACAAGAGTGAAGAAGGATGGAGCACCAAAAGACTTTGAAAGCACTTACACAAATCAAGTTTGTTATTTCCTGCTACTCACATTAGATCAGGTTTCTCTCCTAGGAGTTTAGATGTAACCCACTACATCACTGAGTTCTACCCAACAACTGGAGACTCTGGATTTGTTAAGAGCTCAGAATCAGTAGAGCCAAACAGCCAAACATATACAAAATGGATTTTTGAAAGTTTTTGAACTGCATTCGCCATTTTCCAAAGGTTCCTCCTGTTTCAGGTCACAGCACGTGACCTGAACCAAATCCAATCTAGAAGTCTTGTTGCATTTCTATGTAGAGAGGAAGGGACAAACTTATACCTAAGAAAAGGGATAATGTTTTGTTTTCAACTTCCACGGAAACAGATGAGAAACTCGATATTCAACTAAAAGGAAAAACGTTGTCAACAGAAAGCTAAAATAGGTTTAAATTGAATTAAAAAAGAGAAAGAGAGAGAACAGAAAGTGAATGAATAAGAAACTAAAACACACCTGTGCCAGGAGTTGCATAAATGAATCAACAATATCAGGATGATCCCTGGGCCCTAAAAATATAATAAAGATGTAACTGAAGAGAAAAATCATACAAACAGCAACTTAACATCATATAGTTATGTGATACAGAAAGAATTTACAAGTGAAAACAGGAGTAAGGGAAGGGTTGGGGGGGGGAGGGTGCAACAGGGTGGGCTGGAGAGGGCAGGCACATGAGCAGCTTGAAGCAAGTTAAAGAAACAAAACATACAAAAATCATGGAGCTTGGAAACCCAAGAACAGAAAGAAAGTGCAAAGGAATAGGCATGTCGCCCAGATTCCCCTGCCAAGCACCAGGGATAAGAAAGGGGAAACTGACTGCATCCTAGCAGGGAAGAAAAAGAGAAGCAGGAACTAACTGGACATCAGCTTCTTTTAGAGAACTAGCATATTTGCACTGGATACTTATCTTAAAAAAACTTGGTCCCTGAAGATAATTCTAGAGTCTATTGACAAATCCAATATTGATGTGAGTGAATAAAAGTTCTAGAATCCATTTGAACTCTAATGGCCATCCCAACACACTATGTTCCTTTCACGCTTGTCAAAATGTTCACTTGACTGGGAAGTATAAAACTTTGCAATATTTTTAATAGGGAAAGACCAGCATGATTGCTGATAACCACTCTTCTTTTCAGCATCATGCACCATGAGACTCATCTTCTTCTGTGTTGATGCCACAGTTCTGCCTAATGAAACCAGGCATTAGTAGGTTATCACTCAAATACTGATTCCAAGTTCCAAGTTCTAACCAACCACCAGGGGATGGGACCAGATACCCTAATACCATGGTACTGCATATTGATTTTATTGGAATTATTTACATACTCTAAGCTTATCCCTTCAATTAGGGACAACTTATTGGCAGTATGGCAGTTCCGCAGAAGCAAAAGGCAAACCCAACACTTGCTAGGAAATCAGCAGAGCTCTGAGAGAAAACCTGTAAGCAGAAGGACAGGGGAGTTGTGGTGCAGAACCTTCAGAACAAACTGGGTCACAGGAACAGATAGATGTGAGTACAACACACTGTTCTGGTTATGCTGAACTAAATAGCAACACACTCCTTAGCAGGTCTTATTCAAAGCCAACCATTATGCGGACAAGACTACTAACTCGACCTTCTACTAAAATTGAGAATCTGACAACCAAAGGGCACAGTTTCAGTTTAAAAAGCTGGAAGGAGGGGAGAGGAGAACATGATAGCAGTATTGCCCTCTCACGGTTTGACTGATATTCAGGGAGAAACAAGCTAATAAATTTGATTCTCATTACTCAGGATATAATGTCTAAACTCCATTGGAGCTCATTCAGCAGGGCCTATTATCTGAGCAAGGGAACTGTGACTATCTGCAATCCTACAGGCTAATCTGAACATTTTAAATTAGAAAGAACTATTACCAATGGAACTGCTTCACAAGAATGAGGGTTCCAAGACATACATACCTTGCTGAAAGAGTGTTAATGTAACTGATGTGACAAGCAGAAAGAGTGCCTTGATCGGTGGGAAGTGGGCAGGTTCATGGGCAAAAATGTGAACTAGCTGAGGATATAAGAGAACACAGAAATTGAATAGTTATGATATTCTCCATTCTATTTCACATTCCTAAACCTACTTTTTCCCAACTCCCCCCCCTTACTCATATTTGGACCAACTAATTGTTTAAGTATCAGCAAAAGCTTTAGTATTAAGATACCAAAGGAAACAAGAAATTATATAGTTCAGGGACATTGCAGTTTTTCAATTGTTTTGTCCATACAGGCACAAACAATCCATTTGCTATGAGCTAACAGAGAAAAAATATTTCATTTTTGTAAAATTCTTTTATCAAAGGAAAAGCCAAGGGCACCAGATGGCAGAAAAACTGCTCAACAAGTATTAGTTTCCTTTTTGAATTTAGTATTTACCAGAGATTAATGTGCTAAAAAACGTACCTGCCTGGTGAGGTCAATAGCAGACGCCTGAGGAATAGTGCTATACATCTGTCCCAGCATCTCACACAGTTGAGGTACCATGGGTGCAAAATCATCGAGAAGAGTCTTCACAGATTTTTCAAAAATGGAGCACACAGACTGTGGGGATAAGAGGCCGTGTCAAGGGAAAACTGAGTCCAGGGAATACCTTTTTCCCTCAACCAAGGAGTTATTTGTTTTGCATTCTATTCTTTCTTGAATAAATTTGAGCCAGCATAATTGTTTTGTATTTTATCCTTTGAGATAATGTAGACTGAACAAGGCTTGTTTGTTTTCATCCAGAAAAGCTTCATGATTAAACAAAGACTAATCTCTGGCTGTCCATTTTTAAAAAAAACAAAAACCAAACATTCTATCTGGATCACATCAACTACTATTCCAATATTATCATCTTTTCACTTTTATAATCCTCCTGCTGTTTCAAAAGTTGGTTTTCTTGAATAGAAGTGAAGAAATTTCTGATGTGATCTGAAGTCAGCATACCTATATTTCAGTTAGAAATTGTGATATTCATGTAGCACTTGGATGTACTGCAGGAAAGCCTACTATTCTCCAAACAATTTAAACAGTTTCTATTTAGCGGCAAATGAAATCTCTTATCAACATCATTATGTATCACATTATTTTCTCAGGCAGCCATATCTACAGAATAAATAACTTAAATATTCAGGCCTTTGGACTTCTTAGCTGCACCCTTGTTTTCTGCCCAACATTTATTTGTACATAAACTGCAGTTTTTAGTTTTGGTATTAAAATTTCCACCTCAAGCATATTGCAAGTGAATGGCTATGGAAGTGGTGGTAACAGGAAAGATTTAGTTTCTGGTATCCATGGTTTGTGCTACGTACATGGCAGATTTCTTGCAGAAGATGGCATACACCTTGTAAGATCCCATTTGGGCAGCTATATAAATATGCTAAACAAACAAACAAACAAACAAACAAATAAACAAACAAAAGGCTTAATGAAACAATTTGACCAAAATTTGGTTATAGGGCTTCATAATGAATCTCATGTGGACTAAAATCCTGAAGTAAGGATCTTAGAATAAGTAAGGATCTTGCTATAGAACATTGTAATAAAGAGGCCATTGAAGCACTGAATGAAAAATCAAAAAGAGCATTGGTTCATGAAGTTTATGGCCTCTTTAGTTAATTCACTAATTTTTATATGTGAAATAAACAAGATGAACAAACTATTAACATAGGAAGGCAAATAAGATTCCATAGTTATGACAAAGACATTGTGGAAGAGCCCCAGGAATGAAATCTAGCAGTTGAAATATAAAAATTGTTCAATAGGAATAGAAGCAATAGAAAAAGTTGCATTATATGTTAAAAGTAATGACTCCTGTTCGGAAACCCAAGTGAGCACTTTAAACCCATTTAGCACTTTAAAGAGCATCTGTGGTAAAATAAGCAGAGGAATAAATAAAAGGAACACCGGGGTTGAATTTTTACTATCACAAGTCCCAGCATGGAAAATATGTGAATAATATCTTCCAAAAACAAATTGCAAACCTTTCACAGACATGACAAAGTAATTATAGGGACTTATTACCTAATTTATTATTACCTAATTTGGACTTGTTACCTAAATTGGAGAATTCCACCAAGCCTAGACATTTCGGGAAATTCCTGATCAGTTTTTTTGACAATTTTCTCCTTCAGAGATAGGGGAAGGCACCAGAAGTTTGGCCACCCTTGACATAACAATAGCAATAGCACTTAAGACTTACATACCACTTCACAGTGCTTTACAGCCCTCTCTAAGCAGTTTACAGAGCATATTGTCCCCAACAATCTGAGTCTTCATTTTACTGACCTCAGAAGGATGGAAGGCTGAGTCAACCTTGAGTTGGTGAGAATCGAACTGCCAAACTGCTGGCAGCTGGCAGTCAGTAGAATTAGCCTGCAGTACTGCATTCTAACCACTGCATCACCACGGCTCATGATACAATTGTTTCACTTAGAAAATAAAAAACTGAATTCCAAGGTAAAGGATGAAAAACATCTAACTTGGTAGCAGTGCTTGCAGGGAAATAAAAACAGTAGCTGACTGCAATGTCAATATGAGTCAATAACATTATATCAATGTAAAAAAAAAAGGCAAATGCACTTTTTGGGCTGCATCAACAGAAGCAATGTTTCCAAATCAATAGGATTGTTTGCAACGATTTTGTACTGGTCAAATCCCACTTTGAATAGTATGTCCAGTTCTGGGCTGCACATATTTAGAAAGATTCGAATAAATTGGAATAGGTTCAAAAAAAGACAATGAAAATTATTATAAGACTACTCTTGAGTAGAGAAGACTACTCTTCAAATATCTGAAAGGATGTCTCACATACATATTTACTATTGTCCCAGAATGTAGGTCATGAAATAATGGACAAACACAGATTCTTACTGACTTTTACAAAAGTCAGTTGAGAGCAGTTCAACACTGGAACCCACAGAATAACCATGCCTCCCTTCATTGGATGTCTACCAATGTAGATGCAATACCTCTTTTTCAGAAATATTTATTTCAGATTTTTACACTGAACAATGGATTAAACTTTTCAATTCTATATCCAGTCATTCTTAAAAATGCAAAGAACCTCATTCATATTGAGGCAAAACTAGTAATATAATTTTATTAGGGAAATGGTTGAGAATTTAGTGTGAACAGCTTTTGATTATCAGGCTGGATATACTTCTCAGTTCTCTCCATGAAATACAGTACACATAGATCAATTGTTGCATTCCCTTTCAATTGGCTACTTTTATCAATTTTAAGTGAGCTGCCTAAAAAAGATATTGCAACTATTTATAACAGCATAAAATTATATTTGATACATTTTATATAAGATGAAGTAACAAAGAAAACAAGAGGAAATGAGGAGTGAGGGAGAAATTATAATGGCACTTTCTCTGGGAGAGAAGAGATCACAATGACTGTTGCTTTCCCATTAGTGAGGGTCAACCAAAGAATGACACAGCAAGGCTCATTTAGGCTGCAGCAAATATTACCACAGGACAGTGAGCCCTTTTAATCTTCACTGTTCCTTTCTTGTATATCTGCATGAACACCGCTGGATATCTGTTTTCTCCCTCTCTATTTTTTTTGCTGCAGCAAGCATTTTTGAGATGTTTAAAGCTGTATTACCAAATAATCAGAAGAAAAATTAAACTGGACCAAAATGAACTGAACCAATTCAGCTCTTCCCAAGTTAGGGGAATTACTTGAGACTGCATCTTTCAGAATCCCCAGCCAGCATGGACTTATGTTTCTGATCCAGAGGACACAATGTAAAATGGACTGCTTAATTAAGTCAAATATTTAAACAATCAAAAATGCAGGATGGAATAAAAGTGACTACCATTTTGCTAAAAGCAGATCAGATTGGTATTAGGTTAACAGTAAATATTTTTATAAGTTTTAAATACTTTCATAGTAAAACTGTGATTTTTTAAAAAAAAGATAGCAACTAAATATATTTTAACTTATTATAAAGCAAGAATGTCAAGTTGTTATTCATACAGTTCATACATATATTTCACTTGGCTACATATATACATATAAAATTGTAAAATTGCAGTAGGAAAAAAATACAGCGAATGATTAATAATCCAAACGGCTCTACTGCTACATAGATAATATCATGCTTCTTAAGTATATATACTTGACTCGATTCATAGGTTCCATAAGTTACCTTAGAAAGGGGGTGGCATGGTAATTTCAAGTTATTTAAGAAGAAATAGAGCAGATCTAATCTAAGAAACACACCAGCATAATCCAGATAATCCATGTTACAGCAGTATGTCAAGTACCTATCACAGATCAACTATTTTAACAGCACTACAGGATAAACCTAGATTTCTCCTCCTAGCAGAGAGGTGAAGCTTTTTTCAGGCCTATGTTTTTAAAAGGAATGTTCTGTTATTAGCAGATCCACGGAGGCCAGATATCACAGCAGTAAATCCACCTGGTCAGGCACTATAACCACCTGAAGAAAATGGCTTGTCCTGTATCCCTTTGTGTGATTTTTTTTTTTTTACTTAGAAGAAGCATTACCTCCACAACTTGGGCATCATTTAACCACTTGCTGAGCACTTTCTGGATGAGCTGGAAAACTTGCTGTAACACCACCACTACCTATAAACGAGAATGAACATAGAATATAATTTAGAAATCGGCGTGTCTTACATGCTTGTGATTTTAGCAAAGTATTTAGCAAAGTATTTTAGCAAAGTATATAGGCATTCAGATTTTCAGGTAGAAAGGGAGTTAGAGATTGTCTGGGAAATCTTTTGTGCACCTCCTTTAAGTACACTAGTATCATACAATGCATACCGTATTTCTCATTCTCAATGGCTAATGCAAAGGAAGCTTATAACTTTTTCTAAGGAATGCTCTGAATTTAGTTCTGATCATTAAAACAGTCATACAAAAACTTCTCATGATCTTGGGTAACTCAACTAAAAAGACTCACTTAGAATAGAGGAATGGAAAGGGACTTCCAGGGAAGAGGGCAGACTAAAAATGGCTCCATGAAAAGAGATGTTTGCAGCCATTGCAGAAATTGCTATTAACTGCTTCAAAGAAGTTAAGACACCTTCAAAGTGAGCGCCTTCAATCTTTAATACAAGAAAATGAAGATCTGAATCAAGGAGAACTGTTTGGGTTTTAAGTTAGTGTTAAGATAGAGATATATAAAACTGTATGTTAGTATATAGAGAAACAAATTAGAGACTGTATTGTATAGAAAAATATGTATATATAGAGATTAAGAGATTAAGTAACTGCCTTGCGCACAGTTACCCACGCTCTTGTCACCTCCCGCCTGGACTACTGCAATGCTCTCTACATGGGGCTCCCCTTGAGGAGCACTCGGAGGCTCCAGTTAGTCCAGAATGCAGCCGCGCGAGCGGTGATGGGAGTGACTCGTCGCTCCCATGTAACGCCGCTGCTGCGCGAACTGCACTGGCTACCGGTGGCTTTTCAGGTGCGCTTCAAGGTGTNAGACAGTGCCGGCTGGCGACCCCCAGGGGGAGGGCCTTCTCTGTCGGAGCCCCCTCCCTATGGAACGAATTACCCCCAGAGATCCGGGTCATTCCGGATCTCCCCTCCTTCCGCCGCGCCCTCAAGACATGGCTATTCCAGCTAGCGGGACTGGCCTAAGGGATATTTTAATTTGATTTTAATTTGATTTTAATTTGGTCTTTAACATAATTTTAAAAAGAAACGGCAAAAAAATCAATATTTCATTTTAATTGTATTTTAAACTTAGTATTTTGTATGGTTTGTCTGTTTTTTAACTTGCTGTAAGCCGCCCTGAGTCCGCCAGGAGAAGGGCGGGGTATAAATTTAATAAAACCTAAAACCTAAACCATATGAATGATGAGGAACAAATTGTTAGGAATATATACACTGGAATGTTACGTTATGTCCATCTATGTTATGTCCATCTTTGTTTTAACTGTTTTATAAATAAAAAACTTTTTTTTAAAAAAAGAAAGAAAATGAAGATCTATCTTTATAAAACTTTTAAGATTTTAAAATAAACAGCAAAGAAGCAAAACAAGGTTTGGCTATAAGTTTTAAATGGAGGAAGGGCTCAGAAAACATTGGAATATTTGATTTTGAATATTAAGACTTTAAAATTAATCTTAAACAATATATTTTTCTGGAAAAGAAAAACTGTTTTGATACTGGAGACATAATAAGAAATTCATAAAGATGGTCAGAGATATCTTTAAAAAACTATAATGGAAACTGCAACAGGAGCTTGAATCAATTACATCAGCTATCTTGTGTCTTCTTGGGAACAGTTTCTTCCCAGAATAAGATGTACAGAAAAAACATATGCAAGAAAATCTATCTGGGATTACAATCAGAACAAAACTTTGAATAAGGATTTGTCATCAGATATAAAGAAAAAAATAGGTGAGCCTTTAAAAATTAAGAAGGAAATAAAAATGACAATACTTGGACTTACAAAAGAGGCTGTTTAAAGTATGGAAGACATTTGTAACAAGGATCAACAACCATCTCAATGGATTACACAGAAAGATTGTTCGGTATTTTAAAAAAAGGAATACAAAGTTGGTTTATTTGAACATGTTTAAAATGGGAATGTTTGATTTTGGTTTGTCCTTTTAGGATGCTGACATCTGGACAGGAAAAATGTGGCATACTGTACTTACTTGCTTTTAATATGATGTTTAAACTTTTCCCCTTACTTAATTTGATAGCATTTAAACTGGTTCTGTATCTGACTTTTTAGTTGTATTTGTTTTTATACAATGAGAAATTATTCCTGTTTGTTACGATAAATTTTCATTTTTTGTTTATATTAGGATACTAGATTACTTTATATTTACTAAATGTGGATTTGTTTGTAATTTATAGTTAAGTTATGGAATGCTTATTTGAATGATGTATGTTGTTTGGGATGATTTTCTTTGGAATTGTTGGCACAGAAGGTTGTATATTGGCACTTGTCTTTTTTAAAGGAGAGATGGTCCCTCCTTGCCATGTTAAACTAGATTCCTTGTTTTATATTAGGCCATCGGGATCATTTTATGTCTTTTAAATGGGGTTTTGCTTACAATTAACAGTTGAGAAATGAAATGTTGAGTTTTATGTACATGAAATAATCTTGTTTTAAAACTCTGATTAGACATTTTGCTGATTGAAAAAGATGTTGCTTATTTGATTAGCATGTTATTAAGAGATGAATTATGGGATAAAAGGTTTTATATTTATTATTAAAGGAAATGAAGAGATTATGAAATTGTTTATACTTGTCACAATGAGGGTGGGAAGTTGCTTTCTTGGGAAAGGATCTTTTTCTTTTTCTTTTTTTTGTACTTTTTTATTTCCTTTTTCCTTTTATATAATCTTTTATTGTTGTAATTAGAACTTTTATTAAAATTATTACAAAACATAATATAGGAACAGTATATAACAGTATCCCTTTTATCATAATTTTTAAATAGAACTTGGTATTACCTTCTACAGGAAAAGCTGCTTATAGTAACTGCATTGCAGAGAAAACAAGCATTTATTAAAGAATTAGTTGTATTAATACACAGAGAGAACTTCTTCAGCTATGCAACAATACTCACCGGATTGGGGCCCTGAGGCACTGGCAGTTTTTTAACCTCTGTGTTCTCGTGATCATCATCATGGTGACTGATGTCCAAAGTGGTGAAGAGGTTGGAGAGTAGACCCAATATATGGATAATAGCTAGCTTGTTAGATGGATTGGGCTGCAACATAAAGCATCACTATAGTCATCACACTTGGCCCAGGATATAGGCCATTATCATCAAGTTTTTTAAGCTGGCATCAATAAGAAATAAAAAGTACTGTGAAACACAGCTAGGTACCTAGTGCTTCATTCTTAGCAGACTTCGGGCTCATCTTTGCACTCTTCTCTAACTATAGCATGAGCACGTGCCACTAACCATTTTTAAATTAGATGATGTTGCCTATAGAAGAAAAACTGGATGAGCTGAGGGAGGAGTCAAAAGAGGGACTTAGTCTAGAACCCCTATGTGGACACAAGAAGGCAAAGTCTGACTCCCCCTTGAACACCACTGAATCTTATCTAGTGTCATTCAGATGCAAACAGTTAGTCTGAGAAGATCCCTGTGTATAGGTTTGAGCAATAAAGCAGCTAATTGAACACTTCCAGTGTGGGTCTGGTTGTTTGCACCTGACATTGCCTTAGTTTTATCCCCAGCCAACCACGAAGACACCTTTAAAGTCCTATTGAGGTGTTCCAGTCTTAAAATCAAGCCTTTCAATTTTTCCCAATACATATTTGCTATGGATTTAAGACTCTTCACTGACCATGTACCTTAAGGGAAAAAATTGGGATCTCCCTGTTCCTAATGGCCACTTCAGATTGCTTTGACATGCCCCCCTCTCCTCTAGTCCCTTTTCAAAGGCATTCTGCTTTTTTCACATTTCACAATTCTTTCAATATGTAATGGTAGACACTACAGTTCAAACAGGAGAAGCTTTCCTGCTTTCCTGATCAGCAGTCTCCTAAAATAAAGCTTTTGGTAAAGAGACCCTGAGTAACCGTTAGACTAGATTTGGCCTTATCCAGCACAGAGTTTCTTCTATTTTGGAAGAGATGTGCCACCAGCCTCTAAAGGATATGGTAAGAGAATTTTAAGACAGCTAACACCCTGAAGAATGTATGTGTTTGTATGCATGTGCATGTAGGATTCACACACTTAACTTTTGATCCAATCTCATAGGCTACCTAGACAAGTGCATTTTTCTAAGCAAAACTCACTTTCTCATTCCCCCTCCCCCACTTATGCCCAACTGCAAAGAGTACAGAAATCAAAATGGAATGGCAGGGTCTAATCACTTTGGGCTGATAACATCTTGCCATTAGTGGGCCTCCTAGGGGTTTCCTTTCAATGCTCAATTGCTCCATCTCACCTTTTAAGATTGCAGAACCTTTAGGTCTGCAAAACTGTAATGGAGCCCGAATAATTGTGGCAGCAGCCAACAAAGTTAGCAGCTTTTTCTATTCTGAAAAAAATGCATCTCTTACTGGAGAAAAACAATGGAAGAGGAAGCCTGAAAAGGCACGAGAAGTACTCATGCAGTTCTGTCCTCTCCTGAGATCTGTTCGGGGATGAAGCACAGCCTTGGTCTGCTAGCACCTGTCAGTCTCTCCCCACCCAAAAGTGGACTGTATTGAAGGTAAGACAGTGGGGCCAAACAGTAGCCTTCACAGCTGTTTTATGAAAGCAAGGAGGACCTTTCTTGAGTGAGCATCTCAGCCTTTATTTCCACATCTCGGCAGGATTTCTGACCCATATCCTGGATTAACAAATTTGAAAAGACGGTGGGGGACAAAGCGAACAGGAGCTCCTTATGCTTTTCACCATCCATCTTCTTTGCTATGTGGTAGTGATGATCATATAATTGCCAAGGTCTATAAAAGTTATTAAAATTGAATTTGGAAAATGAACATGTAAAACACTGTATGATCCAATGGGCAAGGAATTTTGGGTATAATGTGATGTTTGAACAATGGGAGACTATGTGGATAAAAGGCTTAAAATTCACATTAAATTATAACCTAAAAGAATTTTTTTTACAAAATGATGTATCGCTGGTATTTAACACCAGATATGTTATCTAGAATGTATAGCGGTATTTCAAGTGAACATTGGAAATGTAAATCTAAAGAAGGGACTTTTTATCATTTATGATGGACATGTGATAAGGCAAAGAAATATTGAAGTAGGATTCATATATTAATGCAGAAAATTCTTAAAGTGAACATAAAGATTAAACCAGAGACTTTCCTTCTGGGCCTAATGGAAAGAGAACTGGAAAAAAAATTCAGAACTCTGATTTTATACATGGTGACGGCAGCAAGATTACTCTATGCACAAAACTGGAAGGATGCCCCGATTCCTACCATGGACGAATGGTTACAAAAGCTGATGGAATTAGCAGAGATGGCCAAATTGACTGTGCTGATAAAAGAAAAGAACATAAGTACTTTTGTTTCTACTTGGAAGCCGCTTCTGGACTTTGTGCTTGAGTTGGAAAAAAATGATATCATGATTTGGGGTTTTACCGATTAGACTGATTTGCCGATACAGAAATGGCTAATGCATACTACTACAGAAATGTAAAAAGTTGAGATTTGATTTTAATGTCTGATTTTACTGCAACAGAGAAAATCGCAAGTCAATGCCTTTTGTTTCTTCCCCTTCTTTTCTTCACACCTTTTTTGTTTTCCCTTTTTCTACTGTTGTCCCCTACAATTTGCTTTTGTATTTTCACATTTTATGTTATAAATGAATAAAACTAATTTTTAAAAAATCCATCTTCTTTGCCTGTTATCTGTCACAGCGGAGCAGTGCAGTGCAAAGCAGAAGAACTGTGCACTACAGTGCTCTTCACAATTCTTTCTGTGAACTGTAACCTGATAGTAAGACTCTTTCAAGATATGGATACGGGTAGTTCTCGACTTATGACTGTAATGGAGCCTGACCATTGCGATCCTAAGTTGTGACAGTCATGAAGTGTCACCTATGTGACCGATCCAATTTAATGACTTTTGCGGAGGTCATTAAGCAACGTGACAATCGTAAAGTGAAAACATTGTTCACTATGGGCCATTTTGTCAAAAAATGGAAGTCAAGGCCAGGATTTTTGGCAAAAATGACATAAAACACAGTCATGTGACCACAGGACACGGCAAATGGCCATAAATACCTGCTGGTTACCAAGTGCCCAACATGCAGTCATGTGACCACAAGAGCAGCCATCAGAACCAAATAGTAAGTAGCTCTGGGGAGGTCTATTGTAACTGCGAATGGTTGCTAAATCGTAAGTCAAGGACTACCTGTATAGCATTTAGTTTCAATATAGTCCAACACTAGCATGGAGCATCAGGGAGCTCTGTCATGCATCACTGTGCATTTCTCGCCATTTGGATAATATGAAAAGTGGCTAAACCACCCTTCCCAGATACTTTCTATACCCAGCCTATTCCACCCCACCCCATATTAATAAGAGCAACCTCTGCTTGTTTTTCTTACTGGCAGGTGATTTTGGTGGAAAGGGAAATAAAGCCAGGGAAATCTACCAATTGCTTCTCCTTAACTAGTACTTTATCAATAATTTAAGGACAGCAATTCTCACCAGCCAAATTCTGGTGGTAGGGTAGGGCTTGATAGTTGGAGCAGCACAGCTTACATCAGCATACCTTTTGGTAGAGGATAGTGCATTAACATAGCCATGAGAAAGTGCCCCATGATTTTGTTCCCAAGTGTAGAATTGATGAATGGGATGGTAATAAAGAAGAGTATAAACTAAAGGACAATGGTAGAAATCACTAATGAAAGGAAGCAAAAGAGGGCTTACAAACTAAGCATGACTTATAACAAAAAGGATAAGCCTCTTACGTATAGCAGGCCTAGTCTTCCTTAAGAAAAAAAACAGAAACCATTATCAGGCATCTGATGTAGCTCACCGTTTCATCGGCCAATTTCTCTAATTGTTGGATGTAAGGAGTTATAAGTGAATGTAGATTCTTCAAAATCTCCTCCACTTGGAGGGCAGACAATAAGAAACCCAGAGCCTGCATCAGCCACATACACTGACTTGTCTAAAAAGAAAAGATGGATAGCATTTTCAATTTTATTATTGCATTTAGAAAGTTTCACTTCATCTTCCCACTCAACTCTTAATCATCCACAAGCTTAAGCTTAAAAACGCCTTGTGAGAACTTATCCTGAAACTTGTTTATAAATGGCATGACTCAGTATAGGAATGGCCATTGCTGCTATTAGGAGACATAATTAAATCTCTATTTAGGAACTGAAAGCCTCATTTGTCCCACTAATAAAGCCTCACATTTGCTGCAATGTTCAATTCCATTGTAATAGTTTGATAGGAAACCATATCTTATGCATACTTGTAATTTCCTGTCAAATGGGGAAAATAATCTTACCTTGTGAATCTGCTTCATTAGCACCTCCTACAGAGGGAAAAGAGTCAAGAAAGTGAATGCTGCCTCTAATGCAGAATTTATTTACATCAACAATGCCCTAACCATAGTGCCACCTGAAAATTCTGTGAGGCAAATAGAGGTTCAAGGGCAGGGGTAGGCAACCTTGGCTCTTTTATGACTTGTGGACTTCAACTCGCAGAATTCCTGACTCGGCATGGCTAGTTGAGGAAATCTGGGTATTGAAGTCCACAAGTCATAAAAGAGCCAAGGTTGCCTACCCCTGTTCTAGGGGAACTGAAGCTTCAGAGAAAAATGAACAAGTAAAAAAAGAATAGCAATCAGGATTTCATTATAGGTAATTGATTGTAAAGACTTTGCCTCTGGGGTTCTACCTGCCACAGAGTCACTAGAACTTATCATATACCACATAGGTAACATTTGAGCAAGTGAAAGACGAAGAGCCATCTTGACTAAATTTCAGTTACTGGGAAAAGGATGACCTCTGCTTTTCATGCAATCATCTCACCATAAATCTGTGGTTGGATAAGATATAAAGATTATCAACTCAGCTGAATTTATCCATAAACACACATTGAACACAGGTCATATATGCTATTTAGAACAGAGGTCCCCAACCTTTTGGGCACTAGGGACCGGTTCCATGGAGAGAAGTTTTTCCACGGACCTTAGGGGGTGTAGCTTTGCATGCTGCTTGCATCCCACAGATAGGGCTTCATTGGTTTGCGCGGATCACTTTCTGGCATGTCGCGGACCGGAATCAGTTCACGGACCGGGGGTTGAGGACCCCTGATTTAGAATTTCTTATTATTTTTGCTATAAAAAGGCTACTTCTGTACATCTAGATCAGAGGTGTTAAACTGCCGGCCCATGGGCCAGACACGTCATTCGGAAGCCGCGCCCACCCCATTGCTGGCAATGGCAAAACTGTCCTGATACGTCTCGCAATGTCACATGACGTCGCGAATTTGACATGTCTGATCTAGATCAATGATAAATATTGCTTAAAAATCTTAGATTTTTCACTCTTTGAATACCAGCAATAGGGAATCCTTCCTACCCATCCTCAAGGACCCTATATCTTCAGAAAGGAAATTCTAGGTAGAGGCTGCAGACCAGAAATGAAGAGGACTAAGTTCTACATTTTATTTCCTTATTATTCTGTACACATCCATGTTCCCCATATAAACTTATAAACACATATTTGCACTCACCCTGTGCATGTACTTGGATGACTCATTCTTTTTTTTTTAACGTGGCCTTGCCTCCATCAACATACTGGGGAGAGAAGCTGGAACAGTTGGAAGCTCACTGTGAGCAATTTTCATCATTCTCTGCAGAATGGTTTACTTTGATTTGGATTCCAGAGTTGGGGCAGGTCGTAAGGAAATAACCAAATAACTTCATATGGTTTCTTTTTAGCTTGTCAATCTCAAGGATATGGGCAGGGTATGTGGAGAGATGAAGGTCAGCATTTGACCACTGATTAGACTGACAGCTATTGTTGCCATGATTAAGGGAGGTGATCTGCAACTACTGAGACAACAATGTGCTCCTGCCTATTTAAAGGAGAGAATTTTATCACCTGTATAAAAAAAGCCTTCTTTTGACCAAGTGTGTCTTTTTCTAAATATAGGCTAGTCTCAAATATTCCATTATTAGGTATGGTGGCATAGAGAGTGATAAATGAAACCTCTGGATCTATTTCAATAATGGTTTTGTTTATTTTAATTATCCATCTATTAATTTAATTGCATTAAACCATGATTTCTGTTACCTGAGAGACAGCAACAATGTTGGCAGCATACGGAGGCAAGTCATATTTACACTCACGGCATATCTTCTTAAGAGTAGAGACACTAGAGATAGATAATTCTGGATTGCCCAGAGCCTGCAATACCAGGGGCAGGACATTGTTGATCATTACAGGGTGATCAGCCAGCCACTCTGAGAGAGCCCCTAGTAACAAAAAGAAAACAAGTCAAGATTACTTTGCTGATATGTTAAGCTATCTTTTTGTAACAGTTACATCATTTCAGAATTGCAATCTTCCCCATTCAATAGCATCTCCCCTCCACTTGTCCAATTTCCTCACCAATAGTGAACATAACTGTGTCCGCAAGTTGTACATTGCTGATGCTGATGTGGGGGATGAGACCGATAAGGCCAGGAACCACATCTGAATAGTTTACATCTATAGTCTCTGCAATGGACTGGAACCCATAAAGTAAAGCTTCCGTGTGCTGCCAGAAATAAAAAAGAGATGTGTTGAATCCAGCAACAAATAGCTCCCCCTCAAATTTTGATTCTGACAAAAGAGGTACAGTATGGAGCTAGTTCCCACAGAAAAATATAACTGTCATTTTCTTACAGTTAATTCTATGATATAATTTTTTCCCCAAAGCAAGCATTATTTTTCAAGACTATTAAATCTGAATCTGGGATGTACAATTATACTCATTGTCCTTATCTTGTGCGTTCATAGCATATAAGGCCTGAGCAGCAATTGACTGAAAATTAAGTAGTTTGGCCTCTCACAGTTCCACTACTTTGAGATGGGAAAGCAAAAGCAAAGTATCTTGCACACACATTCCCTTTCTCAATGGGCCATTTCATATATAGATCACTGAGTTTACAACATGCTCAGTATGCTGGAGCATTGGCATTGTTACTTCTAAATGCCTTGGCTTATAAATCATGGTCAGGGCTCAATTCTTGTTTGCTGTCACAGTGATGGATAAGGAACCCCTGTAATCATTGATACTTCCATCACTGTTTGCCACATCAACAGCATTCTGATAACACAGGTCAGTGATCCATTCTGATCAGCTGCCATATATGGACATGTGGCCCAATATTACAACTATCTCTGTGTAGCAGACATATCTAATACATTTCACTAAACTAAAAAGACCAGTATGTGTAACGTCAAAGGAAATGGGACTGCACATTTGCTATAGCAATCTCTATATTAATCTAGGTATAAAGAACTCACAATTTTGTATGAAGTTCCAGCTTCAATTTGAGGCTCCAAAATACCCAGATCATTTTACTAAAATTCAGTTGGAAGCACCTGATTATTAGCTGTTTAAATTTCCATTTTACACTCTCTTCTCATTTAGCAACCACATTTCATTCCAACAACTTGATTGTTAAGCAAAATGGTAGCTAAGTGTGTATGGGAGAGGAACAGGGAGAGGGGGAGAGGGAGAGAGAGGGAGGGAGGGAGGGAGCAAGATCATTTGTTGCTCTCCTTCCATTCAGATAAAGTTATCTTGCACTATATCCTGTGCCTGACCCGGTTTCCCCCCTTTTTTTCCACCTCAAAGACCAGAGAGATTGCTTAAACAAGATCTCTTCCTGAGCTGCTTTTCTCTGCCACAAGTGCTTCCCCAGAAAGTGCTAATTTCAAGTTTACAAGCTCAGGTCTGTGATCTTAATTAGTTGATTAGAAGCTTTAAGTCAGATCTTAATCACAACGATTAAGGCTTTTGTTGTCAGGCGAACAAAATTTGGGGATAAATATGCATATTGGTCAGAAAATGACTTTTTACAACTGTGGTATCTGTGAATGGTTGCTAACCAAGGTAGTAACTAAAAGAGAAATAGCCATACAGAGCTCAAGCTGGACAAATGGCGAAAAGTTTCATAATACCCATTTATTCCATTACTTCCTCTACATGGTTTCCTCCCTCCTCCCTAGTCCTGGCCAATGGTTCACTGGTTACTGCAGTCATCTGAGAGCAGAACTCTATCCTCACCTGCCATGAGGATGGCTGCTCTGAATTTGTCAGAAGGCGACCCAGTTTGTCATATAAGCTACTCAGCAGTTCCGCTCCCAACATCTCATATACATACATCAAAGTATCTGAGATGTCCACTCTGGAAGACAAAAGAATCACAAAAAGTCTGCTTACAGAACGAAGTAAACATAGAAATAGCTAAAATAAACACTAACAATCCAACATTCAGCCTTCTTTACAACCAATACTGTGTGATTAACTACTCTTTTGCGGTTCACAAGCCATTTCCTATATTAAAAGCAAAAGGCCATACCGATATATACGAAATTGCTCCTTTTCATCAGAAGACCAGCAACTGTATTCTTCATCAGAAGGAAACTGAGCTTTATGTAAGAGTACATCCACTAACTGAAAATATACAGGTCGATACACTTGCTGATACATAGCCTGTTTTTCTGGATCAAAAGACAGAATGTCATCCTGCAAACAAAAAGATAATTTCTCAGTTGCAGAGAAAAGCTATGTGACACAACCACCCCTAAGATTTGGGTATGATCATAAGAAATTACTGCTATCATTACTTTCTGATGGGATAGCTAGAACTCGCAATTCAATATCATACTGCTTTCCTCAAATCTTTCAGCTGCTCTGCCCAATATTGACTTGTTCATTGTGCAAGGGCCCCCCAGATATCTTTCCTGGCATTTGACCCTTTTCCTAGGTCCTAACTGCAAGGCAATGACAAGAGGCTGCTGTTGTTTTAATGGGAAAAAAGATACAGCTATAGGCTACAGATGTCTTTCAGACATATGTTTGCAACTGAATTTATTGGAGTTCTCCAAAACAGACTGCCAATTGTCTTTGTTTTTAAATGAGAACATTAAAGTAAAGGAATAACTTTATATTATACTCTGTCAATGCACCAAATAAGCAGTATCATCTCCCAGCAATTACCTGTAAGCAAAAGTAGAAGCTATCACAGACCAGGTATAAGGATCATCTTGTTCTTATTTTTGTCTAAGTGAGGAAAAAACTAGTTCTCATAATGAAGTCACGCATTTCATAGCCAATGAAAAGTCAAAGACACAGTGAGAACTAAGAGTAAGCATATTGCTGTGATGTACAGTAGACATGGCAGGAAAAAAACCCTCCCTTCTCCAATAGACTATAGAAGATGCTATTCTAGTTCGGCACCATTCATTAATAATGTGTCTGTGGACTGAAGTACTGCACCAGTCACATACTGAGGCAACATATGACCTCATCCTATTTCAAGCTGGCACTTAGAAATGCAGCACTTCAACAAATAGCCTTGTTCTTGAGCAGTGCAGGAGTGTCAACCTAATCTGCCACGCTATATAGAAAAGTCATCCTACTTAAACACAGGATGGATATTCAAATCCAATGACATACAATAAAACATGAACAGAAATAAGATGCAACAAGATAATAGTTCTACTACCCAGTAAAGCGTTCATTGCACGGAGGGAAACAAGAATCTTGACTTTAATAAGCAAAGTATTGATCACAAAGAAGGACTTTTGACTGACTGAAGTCTGACCATCTGCTGATTTACATACTACATAGTACTCAGTCCAGAGTCGACATCAATATCAACTATATAATGTGTGTTTCTACTACAAGTACAGAACAAATAGATTATGTATACATAAACCACTAAACCAGGGGACAGCAATAGCAATGGCACTTAGACTTATATATGGCTTCACAGTGCTTTACAGCCCTCTCTAAGCGGTTTACAGAGTCAGCATATTGCCCCCAACAATCCGGGTCCTTATTTTACTGACCTCAGAAGGATGGAAGGATGAGTCAACCTTGAGCTTGCAATAATGCATTCTAACCACTGCACCACCATGGCTCTTATAAATAAATCATATCAAGCTAAGAAAATACCACTTGAAGGAATCTGTTTCAGGAAGAGAACTCTTACCTGCAATGTATACCAGAAAGTGAGTGTAAGTGAGCTTGTGGTCTCATTCACAGGATAGTGTCCTGGGATTCCGGTGCAGAACATTATCATGTTGACCAGTGCCAGAAAACTCTGCCAATGATCTACCTGGTCCAGAAGTGCTCTATGGAAGGTAGTAAGAATGCAGAATCAGAACCTGCTATATCATGGCAGACCCATAGGAATCTATATATTACTAAAACTGTTTGTAACCTTCAGTTGGATGAAAATGTGTATCAAAGGGCAACAATTTTTGAATCAATGTATCTCAAATGAGCTAACTTAAACAATGAGTCCAAAATCTGGGACTTATTGCTTCTGTGGGATTGAAATTTGGCAAAGTTGTGGTTGTTTAAACACTGCTTTGTGGCTGTGCTGCTGCAGTCAAGTGATCATCATTTCCACCACTCTCTGCCAGCTTCTCAGAAGGCAAGTTAATAGGGAAGTTTGTAGAAAGTTGGAGGTTACTCCCACTGTTTTATACCTGCCCACGATAATTTTGTCTCTCTAGAGAAAAAAATATCTTTGAAATGATGACCCAACGGGTCACGGGTAGTCTAATATAATAAAATATAGAACTTAAGAGATAATACATATGGAGTAAGATTCAACAATTCATGAAGCAAATGCCCACTGAAGCCCATCATCTGGAACTGTTTTAGAACTTGAATAACTTCCATGCATATTACAGATCTAAGATTCTGCAGAGTTCCTCCCAAATCCAAGATTATAAATTAGCACCTAAATCATCTAGATCTCTAAATAGAATTTGAGAAATTGCAAGCTATTTGTGAGTAATAGAGAATCATGAATGGCTTTAGCCACATTCTAGCAATCACTGCTTTTAAATACCCACACAAGGCTTAATGCTTCTCACCGTGAATGATTCTCCCCTAAGGCTACAGCAATACGACAAATCCCATGAGAAGTTTCCATATCCCTATTTTGAACTGCTTGACGTAGCTGTTCCTGGAGTCCTAGTACCGGTGGAATGAGCTTCAGAAGAGTATTCACATACCTGTTAAGAAAGAGAAAAGGTAGAAATGGAGAACTTTATATCCCCCATCAATTCTCCCGTCTTTAGGAAAGTATTACAATCCCTGGCAAGTATTTAGTTCCCCCTATCTGTCCACCCCCACTTTTCCCTTTCTATTCATCTGGATTCTTCAGAATTTTTACAAGCAGAGGATGAATGCAACAATGCATTCAATGAATGAAACCAACTTTCTTATAACTGCTATTCAGAATTATATTGCCTTGAATTTGTAGCTATCTATCTATCATTCCTAATAGCACCTAGTAGACTTTTACAACATTAAAATTAAGTCTCCTTCCAGTCATGCTTGATTCCTGATGATTTTCAGGGCATGTCCATGATATTTTCCTGGCAGCAATACAGAAACAATTTGCCATTGTCTTATATATTTTTCTACGCTGCAGTCTAGCCCGTAGCTCTGGCACTCCTTAGATGTCTTCTACCCAAATGTTAGACAAGACTTACATTTTTAGCTTCCAGATACAGACAGCTAGGTATTGCTAGCTGCTAAGATTTTTTGAACATCAATTACTTTTATTTGTTTAAACCAAGTATGTGCAAATTTTTGGAACAAAGCTTGTATTTAGCCTTGCAGTAACTTCCTAGGGTTGCAATGCAGAAATACATTAGTTTTTCTGTATGAATGAATGAAAATTCTATTTAATAAATTAAGTGCAGTTAATATGTTTACTTTCCACGTTTTTCTATATTTTCCCCTCCAAACATGTTAAACAAAATTTGGTGCTCAGTAATAATTTTTGGAAAATCACCGAAAATTACATCTAAACTTTTATGGGATGTTAAGGGCTCAAATTATACAACACCATACAACTATTTTAAGCCATCTAAATCAGGTAGCTATGCATTAAGCTGGTTAATGCAGGAGGAGACTATTTCAAATTAATAAAATCAATACATGTGAGAAAAATATTTAAATCACTTCATCTTCATAATTATAACTTAACGAAGTCTAATCATGCAAGCTCAAAGCAACTGTTCTTTCATTTGGAGAATGATGTATTAGATGTAATGGTTAAGCAGACAGAATTCTAGTCCCGCCTTATGCATGAAAATCAGCTGGGTGACCTTGGGTCAGTCACCCTTTCTCAACCCACCTTACAGGGTTGTCGTTCTGGGGAAAATAGGAGAAGGAGTTGGATATGTTCGCCACCTTGAGTTATTTGTAAAAATAATACAGGTAGTCCTTGTCTTACGACCACAATCGTGTCCAAAATTTCTGTTGCTAGGTGAGACATTTGTTAAGTGAATTTTGCCTCATTTTATGACTTTTCTTGCCACAATTGTTAAGTGAATCACTGCAGTTGTTAAGTTAGTAATACAGTTGTTAAGTGAATCTGGCTTCTCCATTGACTTTGTTTGTCAGAAGGTTGCAAAAGGTGATCCTATGACCCTGGGACACTGAAAATGTCATAAATGAGTCAGTTGCCAAGCATCTGAATTTTGACCACATGATGCTGGTGATGCTGCTATGGTCGTTAAGTGTGAAAAATGGTCGTAAATCACTTTTTCAGTGGCATTTACTGAATGGTCACTAAATGAACTGTTGAATGGTCACTAAATGAACTGTTGTAAGTCGAGGACTATCTATAAATGCGGAATACAAATAAATAAAATTATGTATGTTTGCTGCTAGAGTTACTTATAAAGTAACAAAGGCAAGATGTAAATCAAATAATAATAATAATAATAATAGTAGTAGTAGTAGTAGTAGTAGTAGTAGTAGTAGTAGTAGTAGTAGTAGTAGTAGTAAAGTTGGAAGGGACCTTGGAGATCATCTAGTCCAACCCCCTGCTCAGGCAGGAAACCCTATACCATTTCGGACAAATGGCTGTCCAGTCTCTTCTTAAAAACCTCCAGTGTTGGAGCATTCACCGCTTCTGGAGGCAGGTTGTTCCACTGGTTAATTGTTCTAACTGTCAGGAAGTTTCTCCTTAGTTCTAGGTTGCTGCTCTCCTTGCTTAGTTTCCACCCGTTGCTTCTTGTTCTGCCTTCAGGCGCCTTGGAAAATAGCTTGACACCGTCTTCTCTGTGGCAGCCCCTGAGATATTGGAACACTGCTATCATGTCCCCCCTCGTCCTTCTCTTCATTAAACTAGACATACCCAATTCCAGCAACTGTTCTTTATATGTTTTATCCTCCAGTCCCCTAATCATCTTTGTTGCTCTTCTCTGTACTCTTTCTAGAGTCTGAACATCTTTTTTACATCGCGTGTGGCCTTACCAAGGCATTGTAAAGTGGTATTAACACTTCACGTGATCTTGATTCTATCCCTCTGTTAATGCACCCTAGCACTGTGTTGGCCTTTTTGGCAGCTGCAGCACACTGCTGGCTCATATTTAGGTGATTGTCCACTAGGACTCCGAGGTCCCTCTCACAGTTACTACTATTGAGCAAGGTACCACCTATACTATACCTGTGCATTTGGTTTTTCTTGCCTAAATGTAGAACCTTGCTTTTTTCACCATTGAATTTCATTTTGTTAGATAGCGCCCAGTGTTCAAGTCTGTCTAGATCCTTCTGTATCTTAAGCCTGTCTTCTGGAGTGTTGGCTATTCCTGCCAGCTTGGTGTCATCTGCAAATTTGATGAGTTCCCCATCTATCTCCTCGTCCAAATCGTTCATGGAGATGTTGAAGAGCACTGGGCCCAGAACAGAGCCCTGGGGCACCCCACTACACACTTCCCTCCATGTAGATGCGGTTCCATTGAGGACCACATGCTGAGTACGGCCGGTCAGCCAGCTACGGATCCATCTGGTGGTGGTGCTTTCTACCCCACATTTTTCTATCTTGTCAAGCGGTAGGTTGTGATCTACTTTATCAGATGCCTTACTGAAGTCCAAGTAAATGCTCTAAATATCATGGCTGCCCTTCCCTCAGATATGTAAATAATGTAGCAAGGCCAGACTCTTGGGTTTACCAGAGAGGCTATTTTCATTCTGTCCAAGGATGCAACAAATTTCTATACACTGTGGGGGGAGGGAAATATTGTCCAATAGAGATTAAAAATAAAATGGTAAAATGATGAAAATGCTTAAGGACCATCGAAGACATTGTAAACTTCAAAGGTTTTTCTCTAAGTCCTCGTTACTATCATTTGATGTAAAGTGGGACAGTGATCCAGAATTGGGCCATACCTACTAATCCAGTGGTTCTCAACCTTTTTAATGCCGCGACCCCAACCGGTCGTAAGTCGAGGACTAAACCGGTTGTAAGTTGAGGACTAAACCGGTCGTAAGTCAAGGACTAAACCGGTCATAAGTCAAGGACTATCCAACCGGTCGTAAGTCGAGGACTATCCCTGCCTGGGAGTGCCGCACATGCGTGGTTCCGCCCCCTGCGCCGGTTGAGGCGTAGCTGGCAAGCGGCAGAGACGGAGTAGGCCGACCACCAGCTGGCCCAGCCCAAGGGAGGTAAGGCACCCGCCGGAAAAGGGGAAAAAATGGCAGACAAAAAAATGGCGGACAGCCTTGCTTGGCGACCCCCGTGAAATTGTCGATCGACCCCAAATGGGGTCCCGACCCACAGGTTGAGAACCACTGAACTAATCAAAGAAGACTTGCCTTGTGCTGACTTTTTTTTTATTCAATGCTACTCAATGCATTTTCATTTCCATTAATGCAGGATTGATATGTTAGCCTCAATTTATGTTTTATTTTATTTTTCCCAGGATACATTTTCAGAATCAGTGTGATTTTATTTTAATTGCTGACTATTTTACATGAATTACAGAATCCACCGTATGAGGTTGGAAGCAGCTTAGAAATGTTTTCAATGTACTGGTTCAAATGTTTATCTGGAATAAACAATACTGTTCCCATAATAGTCAACAAGTATACACTCTCCCTCCATCATTCTCATCATAACTTAGTGAGTGGGTATACTGCACATAGTATAGACCAATATTGTACAATTTATTATTTTCTATCCCCCAAAGTAAGAAATGCTTTCATGACTGACTCTGCCATTATGCAAGCAATAATGAGGGGGGGGGGGGAAAGGGTAACATATAATACACGAATTTTAAAAAGCATACCTACCTGCCCACTTCACACCCAGGAATGTGATCACTGACTTGTGTAAACACCTGACACTAACCAAGGAACCAGATTGTTAAATTAGTATTTCTTTTTCTAAGATCATTTTTTAGAACCAAAATGTCAATATTATTGCTTCATGACTGATTGATTAGGTTTATAGCCTGCCTTTTGATCAGAAACTCCAGGAGGAATACAGAAAGCTCTTATTTTTTCCCACAACAATCCTCTGAAAGAGGTTGGGCTAAGAGTAAATGAATGGCCCAATCATTCAATAAACGTCCATCGCTGAAGGTGATTTGAGTCCAAGACTTCCTGATGCTAGGCCAACATCTTAATCAGATCACCACAAGAGGTTTTTTTCGATCAAGCTTTTAATTTACCCCAAATCAGCTTCAAGGATAATATGGAATTTACCATTTTCAAAATCACTTGGCATCACTACATTTTGGCTCGCAACCATCACACTCATAGCAGCAGCCATGTCTTTAAAGTGACACTATACCTAAGGCCTGATCTGCATAAATTAAACACCTTAAATGCGATTACTTTTCTGGAATTTGCTGGCTTTATTCATATATTTGATTACTGCATGCAACAGACTTTAGAAAAGCTGTGATTTTATTTTAAAATAAGCCTGATATGCAGGAAAGAAGAAAGCTTAAACCTTTGGTATAATTTTGCTATTCTTAAGACCTCACATTTTAATCTGTTATAGGTGAAATGGAATAAATATTTGAAAATGTATGATATCCATTGTTTAAGCAGAAGAACCTATTGATGGGAGGAGAATTTGAAAGAGTTACAATCTATGAATGTTAATTTCCTCAAAGCAAAAATAAATGTTCACACAATACTTTTCTGAGGCATCCAGATAGCTAGCATTTCACAGTGCACTGTAGCATTCCAGAACCATACAAGTAATTTCTTGCCTGTCAATCTTCCTATTGCTGCCAATAAGTGACTGTAACTATGACAACAAGCACAGAGGAAATGGAGAGGAAGAGTAAGGGATGGCCTCAAGGGAAAGAAGGGAGATGCTATGCTGATGACTAATCAGCCAATTGTCAGTTTCCTGGCTACTGAGGCAGACTAATGAAGAGATAGGCTTATTCTGAACTTGCCCACCTGACTCTACCTCAGAGTCTCTACCTCTACCTATAGTTCACAGTTACAGGTGAAAGACCATACCCATGCTACTATGCTTATAGCATTGAACAATTCAAAAGCTTTCTGTTTCCTCTTATTATCCATACTGCTGGACTCTGCACTGAAAGAATAAGCCAAATATCTCCACTAATTTGTTTTAACAGCTTTCAAAAATCAGGGCCCATCTCCATCTTGCTTTACACTGAACATTTTGTAGAATATCACATTTTGGTGTGAAACAAGCCCACAGGCTAAAAAAAAATATCATCAGGTAATTGGAATTTAAAAGCTAGGTGTAATACAGAAGTCTGGGAGGATGAAAAGGCTGTAAGTATGGGTTACAGAGGGTTAGAAAGGAACAAGACTATATATATGGCTAAGGAGCAATTCAAATGAAACTAGTTCTGCATTACTATATTACAAGACGAGAAATGGAACTTGAAAGTACATTTTAAAAATACTGGAAAAGACTGACTAATACACAGACAAGATAACTGAACTAAAACTTTTTCCAACCAATGGCAATTCAATTTAACATAAATCAGAAAGAATAAAGAGTTAAGCAATCCTGGATCATTTCTTCCATACATCTTTATTAATTAATCTAATAGAACAGTATATGCAGTTTACCTTCTCTTAAGCTTTCAAAATGAAAGAGAGAAATAGGCTTATGTTATATTATTTCATAGCCCCATGATGAGATTTTACATGACTTTCACTATCACCAGATCCTGGAAGGGGAGCAAATTTTCTATTTTTAAACAGGTGATAATTTTTTCAGTAATTCCATTATTTTATAGCCCACTTTTGTTTGGAAAGCTCAGGATGACAAATATGATTCCTCCTGAACTCTAAAGTCTCTTACCTTAGCCGATATACTAACAACTATATCAGACTGGCGCCCACAGTTATGCAACGCTTCACTTTTGAGATATGATACTTTAAGTCCAACTAAGTCTGGCAAGTGGAGTCCAACATTTCTTTTAAGCAGTAAGTAGTTATTTACTCTGCCACCTTTTTAGATACTTATTCACTAATATTATGTTCCCTATAATTTTCCTCTCTAGGTTGAATATACCAGTGGTGGCGAACCTATGGCACGAGTGCCACAGGTGGCACTCAGAGCCCTCTCTGTGGGCACGCGTGCCATGCCCCGGAGATGGCAACCGTCCCTCTTCAACCAGCCGCCCACTAACTCGCCGAGGTCCCACATGGCCGGATGCATCCCAGCACCCATGCGCTCTCTGGCCTCTGTGTGCAGGGGCCAATGGTGTCAGGCAGCAGCCGCCCCAGATCTTGCCTCACCTTGCCCTGTGACAATGGCATCCCCGCCCTGCCTCGCCTCACCCCGCAGGATGAGCCTCCTGCCCAGCACCCCACCTGCCAGAGACCCCCTGGATCTCCCCCAACCCTGCTCGGCCCCCACAGGCATCCCTCCCCATGAGCAACATCGAGGTGATCACGCACACCTTGGCCACACCCACCCAATCTGTCATGACCACCACAGCTACGCCCACCCAGTGGGCCATGCCCACCTGGCACCGGTGATAAATAAGTGGGTTTTGGGTTGCACTTTGGGCACTCGGTCTCTCAAAGGTTCGCCATCACTGGAATATACTATACATGTCCAATTGCAAAATATCTGTCATCAATAACAGTTAAGTCCACTGAGGAATCACAGCACCAGTTTCTTCAAGAACATATTTTGATCCAGGTTTCTACTCAAATACTTTATTATGAAGAAACATGGACAGGGGAAAGGAGAAAAAGTGAAAAGACAGGAAGAAAATTATATAGGTAGTCCTTGACTTACAACAGTTGCTTTAACACCGTTCAAAGTTATGATGGACCTCTGCAGAGCTACCTACAACCTGTTTTTGAAGCTACAAGGGCATGTACACACTTAAACTGTCTCTAGGGTCACATGATCATGTTTTAAGAGCTTGGCAATAGATTCACCTTTATAGCCATTTGCAGTGACCTACAGTCACGTGCCTTAAGCTTGTGACGTTTTTGACTGTTTCTGGCATTTACTTTTAGTTTGCCGCAAAATATGCCCATTGATGAAAATGGATTTAACACTGCTGGTTTGCTTAATGACCATGGCATTCGCTTAATGACCCTTCTAAAAACGGTCATAACTTTGAATCCTGTCATATAATACCTCGACTTAACACAGAACGACTACCATAATTCCGGAATCAATTCTGATTGTAAGTCAAGGAGTATCTATACAGTCTTATCTGCTGATTAAATCTTCCAGCGTTCCTAGTTGCATATTATATTTTCTCATAAAACCACAACTATAATCACAACAGATGAAATCTCATTAACCATGTTCATATTTTGAAATGGACATAATTCTTAAATTCTCTATTAATACAATTCATATATCTTCTTAAATGGATTACTGAATTATGGACAATAGTGAACCTAAGCAAAGAGAAACTGAATAATTCTTTTTTTTTCCCAAATAATATCTCACCTCTTCCAGTGTTTTCTAAGTTTTCCCCACATTGTTCAAAGCAAAAAAACTTCAAGCAGTAATACTTGCAAATACTATACCAGTGATGGCGAACCTTTTAGAGACTGAGTGCCCAAATTGCAACCCAAAACCTACTTATGTATCGTCAAGTGCCGGATGGGTGTGGCCCATTGGCTGGGCATGGCTGCAGTGGTAATGGCAGACTGGGTGGGACTAAAAAGTTCAATCAATCCCAACTTTGCAAGATCTTTTTTTTCCCCGCGAGAAGTTGAAATTGACTGATTGAACCTTTTTTTTTTCCACATGGCGGCGGCGGCCTAAAGCGAAAAGGTTTTATAAAACCCAGCTGAAGGCCTAGGACTGGGGTGATGGCACGCGTGCCCAAAGAGAGGGCTCTGAGTGCCGCCTCTGGCACCCGTGCCATAGGTTCGCCACCACTGTACTATACCATAGGTATAAGTTAAAAATCTTTCTATAAACAGAGATCAAACTTGTTGGAGGTTATATAATGATAGTGCCCCTATCAAAAAACAAGCAACAGGTAATCTTATAGATTAATTATAGCTGTGGTGTGTTTTTGATGCTTACTAGTTAAATCTGTTTCAGAGGAGACTAATTACTGATACTTCTCACGTAAATAAAAGCGCTAGAGGTTTTTTTAAAAATAAAATATTGTTTAATGAAAAGAAAGGTGACAAAGAAGATAACGCTTGCTTTATTTGTGGGTTGCTCAAATAAAATTCTTTATTCTTACCAAGATTTCATTTTCAAGAACATTTGAAAACTTCATGTATTGGATTCACTTGCTTGCATTCTTTGTGCAAGAACGATACAAGAAAGTACACACACTTTTTGCAATGAAATCAGGATGGCTGAAGGAAGTTCTATTAATAAAATATCAGACTGGATCACTCCATATGGAAATAAATAGTTTATATCTAAGGTTGTAAATTTTTAAAACAATAACTGGCTCATAAGGTGAAACTATACTTACCTCTGAGCATCAGGCTGGGAAATGGCATTGACAATAGCCTCCACAGCAATGTCGAAGAGTTCTGGATCATGCAGAGAAGTGAAAGATGCTTGGATCAAGTTCTCACATTCCATCAGAGGAATCTCTAGTTGCACCCAACTGGAGAAACACTTCAGCACCTTCTGCTTAATGAAGCCAGGAGAGTCTTGCTGTTGCAACAATTGTTCTAGCAGAGGGAACACAGATGTGCACTCCTGTGACAAGACACTACGTACCTGCCCCTTACGGTACTGAGGCAGACGGCTGGTTTGGAATTCCTCCGGCAGCACTGTCAGTAGTTCCAGTAGCGCAAGGCAACGTGCTCGCCCATCCACATTAGAGTCCTCTGCCTGAAACATGCGTACCATGTCAGCAATAGCACATGGCCAAGCCTCTGGCATCATGTTCAGTGCTAATGAAGCCAATGCCACACAAAGGCGGGTCAGCACAATTTTGGAACCACTAGCAAAATGAGTTATGTGACTGAAGAGCTGTGATTTAAGGCTCTCATACTGGTCAGCAGGGATGTCATTCCAGTAGCGTGAAATCTTAATGTGGAGGGCACTGGCCCCAAAGTATTGGATCTCAGGCACCTTGTCCATATCAAGAAGCAACCAGCTGAAGTGCCAAGCTTGTGGTGATACTTGAGCTTGCATCAGCCATTTCTGGGCCAGGTTCTTGTTTTCAATGTTGGGGTCATAATATAGCTGGTGCAGTGCCTAAAAAAGCAGGAAACGATAAATGATTCAGCATTTTCTACATTCTCAAACAACCTAGGATGGTAATGAATCAAACCCAAAACATAAAACTTCTCCATAGGATAGGGGGCTCAATCGGACAGTTGTCTAGAGACTTGTTTCTGTTGACCAGGCTTCAGATAAATTTTGAATAAAAGTTCAATTTTACAACACAGATACCATCTTTGTTCTTTCATCTTCGCATCGGTAGAGGGAGCATATTGTTGTAATCAGAAAATAATGTAAACACCAATGGTTTATATAAGCAAGGACATCTAAAAAAGTTCAGACTCTTAGAAGAAACTTGGCTACATGAGATTACTTACTGTGGAAAATCATAATCTGGAGTGGAAAATATTTGTTATAATTTGATATATACTGGGGAAAAAAAGAAATTGATACTGAACCAAATAAAGGAGGTTTGTAACAAAATGGGGAAAGAAGGCATAAAAAGAGAGGTAAGTGGCAAAGGGAGGGAAACACCTCCCTTGCCTTAATATTTTTCTTCATAATGAATTATAAAGTTTAAACCTTTAGATATCTCTCCTATCCATTCTATCTCCATTTTAAAATCAACTTGTTTTACAATGGTTAAGCACAAACTACAATGCAGTAGACATATCACTATCACTATGGAAAATCTGGAAAAATAAGTTTTTTTTAACTAAATGCAACATTTCATTCAACGACATAAAATATTCTTTTGTTTCTCAGGTCCACATGAAAGAGCAGTCTGCCATCCTTCAGGAGATACATACAGGTAGTCCTTAACTTATAACCATTTGTTTGGTGACTGTTTGACGTTACAACGGCACTGAAAAAAATGACTTATGACTGTTTTTCACACTTATGACTGTTGCAGTATCCCCATGGACATGCAATCAAAATTTGGCAAATTACATCTATTTATGGCAGCTACACCCTCCCAGGGTCACGAGATCACCATCTGTAACCTTCCCAGTTGGCCTCTGACAAGCAAAGTCAATATGGGGAAGCCAGATTCGCTTAACGAATACATCAGTCACTTAATAACTGTAGCGATTCACTTAACAACTGTGGCAAAACTCACTTAACTGCCCTGCTTAGCAAAAGAAAATTTGGGCTCGTAGTTGTACGTTGAGGACTACCTGTACATACACACATACATATACAATACGATACCATACCACACCATATTACTAACTTACATACATATATATATCCAGGGCTTTTTTTCTCATAGAACGCCCAGAACGGAGTTCCGGCACCTTTTTTGGATGGAACCTTGTAGGGTAGGCAAGGCGGGTTGTATGACATGTGTTTGAGTTCTGGCACCTTTTTTTTTTTTTTTTTTTTTACAAAAAAAGCACTGCATACATATAGTGTGTGTGTGTCTCTGTGTAATTTATTTCCATAGCAAGCCCCTATAAATAAAGAACTAGTAGTCAGATACAGGTTTTAACTACTTAGGTAATAATATCTTAAAGTCTCCAAAGAATAAAACCAGATATAAAAAGCAAAACTGGATCACTACTATTTAATGTATGCATACAGGTAAACAGAGATGATACAATTAGTCCTGATACTGCTGGATTTCAGAAGGCCCTCAAGGCTATTCTTCCAGACATGGGGGGTCAGGAATTTAATAAACTATGAGATATTGTTATTATTGTTGATGGTCTTGACCATCATACTTTATTTATGTTTATTTTTGTTTTCTATTGTTATGATTAAATTTATGTTTTTATTTCTGTTTTCACTCAGAGTCACTCATGCAAGATGGGTGGCTATATAATTTGAATAAATAAACAAACAACAAATTATTTACTGTGATTCGAAACAATTCTGCAAGATTCCAGAATGACACCTTCAGACCAGATAAAAAGGTAGATGAAATTCAAAATTGAAAGTGATACAAAACAAAATGAGTATCCTAACATATATGTGCTGATGCTCAGTGACTGCATTTCTCCCAGGCTTCCTCGTCATTTAAGCAAAGTAGGCAGCAATAGTAATTTATTTTTATTTTTCAAATTTATATCACTGCCTGTAGACCCCACACGCTGCAATGCTCAAATCTATAATATGTATGTTTCTAAGCTGATAGCCTTAACATTCCTTCACATTTTAACAGGGGGAGTAAGGCCACCATAGAACTAGCAACAGCAGTATGTTACCACTAATAATAAATGCTATACAATTATCACATCAGCTTTATGGATTTAGCCTGACAAGGATTCCTTGTGTTCAGTCCTTTGACTTAGGAGATGGATACAGAAAGGGGAGTCATAGGAGGTCTGTAATATTGTGCTATTCTTGGACCAAGGGCAGAGACAGTAAGCATGTAACATTATATCTTATAGCAACACAGCACACAAGGCAGATTCTCTAAGCAACAGGGTGAGGTTTCTTCTGCACACAAATACCACTGGGACAGCATTAACCTTCTGAATACTAAACGTATGATAGATTAAGACTTCAGCTGTTGGGTAATGTTCTTGTTACCTGAAGCTTTACTCAGAATTCAAAAACACAGGATAGATTTTTCCCCCCTCAAAAATCAAGCAGATTGCACTGGATATACACCACATATTGTTTAAGAGTTTGGATAACTCTTCATATATATATATATTTAAGACACAGTATGGCTGGAACTAATATAGTACACTGAAATGAACCTGATGTTAGGAGGCCAATAACAGACACTGCTCAGACTCAAGGCATAGCTTCCTAACCCAACAATTTACCCATTATCCCCAACAGACCATGCATAGCTTTGTTGCTATTGTCTTTGCAGTGATTTCCACTTATTCCTTGAAAAGCATTCTGGGTCACTTTCCTACTTGCCTCACTGACCCAGCATTATGATTTTCTCGGCAGCCAATTGCCACCAAGCAACGGGAACCATAGCAACAGAAGCATCATCTTCTCATTCAGGCAAAGTCCTAGACCTCTTCACTATGTCACACAGGGTACAGACAATTGGAAAGGGGGAAGAAAGATCGCTGAGCAATGCCCTGGTTCTGCAGTAATTGTAACAGTTGCCATAAATAAATCCTGTTACAATCAAAATCTTATCTGGGGCTAATATAGATAACTTTCCTCGATGCATTTTAGCCTACTATCCACAAACCCTTACATTATGTGTCTACGCCAAGCTGTCAGACACATTGGTCAACAATCAGTGCTATCTTCAAATATATCCCAACCTTAACAACTGTAGTATAAGAAAAGTATTAAATAAGTAACTGATTTCAGAACAAATAACATAAACAAAGGTATAACTCTTTCAACTGAATGAAGTAAACAATAGGATTTCCCCCTCCTCCAAACTGGCATTAACATCAATGCTTTTCTTCTTTTGGTAAACTGTGAGGTACTCAAGTTTGCTGATAACCCTGATATAATTAGAGTGATTAAAAGAAAAAAAAGACTTCAAAAATATTGGACTTTCTAAATGGCTCTTTCCAATTCTATGATTCTATGAACTTTTCCTCATATTGAGGAACTTGGCATTAATATGGTTAAATATAAATCAGTACAAGCAAGTGTGAAATTATATCTGTTAAGTCAGTGATGGTGAACCTTTTAGAGACCGAGTGCCCCAAAACCGCCCCACCTCCCTGCCCACCCCTGCTCTGCGCCCCACCCACCTGCATGGTCACCCACCGCCTCCACAGCCCACCGCAGCAGATTGCCCAGGTAGCCCAGCAGCGTCATGGCGGCCATGCCCTCCACCCATGCCCCGCAGCAGCATCTGTATGTGACAGGGCGCGAGGGCAGTCTTGTCCCCGCTGCCTGGCTGCCATGCCCTTGGCCGTGCTGCTCTGCGCGGACCGCACTTGAGGGCAAGTCTCCAGGGGACTGCTGATGAGGGGGCCGTGGGGGAGGCGGGGCTGGGGGGACAGTGCACGTGCCCACAGAGAGGTTCGCCACCACTGTGTTAGGTTAAAAAATGCAAACCTCACAATGTAATGGACAGAAGGAATAATCTTGTGAAACAGGAGGAAGAACAGGAATTGAGATAACGGTAAAAATAAATCTAACTCTGGGGCAGAAATGTAATTTGAGAAAATGTCTCTCAAAGTTCTCATGAAGATAAAGCGAAGAGATGGGAAGCCTTATAATAAAAGTAGTAGTAGCTTGTGTGTGTTTGGTTTCTAAGTTTGATCTATTTTGGAGGGCTGACATACATTTATGATTATAAAATTTGAGCGATGGTGACTGATTAGAAAAGGGATCTTGATATTGTGATAATTAATTTGATAAAAATATAGGACCAATGAGCAACTGCTACCCAATTGTTCATTTTATATTGAACAGAATAAAAAATAGATCTGCAATATTATTATATTAGTTTTCTATGGCATTGCCATACTCTAAAAAAGAATAATAGCTGAAAAATATTGAAGGGCAGGCAAAATTTTCTATGGCTAGATCAACTTCATTATAATAAAAAGTTACAACTAGGAGCTTTTTAGATTTTTAAAAAATAAGAGAAGAAAGTCAGTATATTTAAAATTATGTATAGCATGGAGTAATCAATAAAGATATTCTTATCACATGATGGTAGAAAGCAAGTTCTTCCAATGATGCTGAATGAAAGGACAGATAAAAAGAAATACTTCAATGAAAGGATGTTATTGAAAATGCTCTGCTGACCCTGAGCTACACGATCCTCTGTTAATATCGTTTCAGGGAATCTCAAACATTTTTCTATCCCATTATATATAAACTGTATCTTTAAACAAAACTTTAAAGCACCATAATCCAGTTCTGGTCAGAAAAAGTCCATTAAAAATTAGCAACCTATCTATTTTAACTTTGGTCAAATAAACCAACTTTACATTCCTTCCTATTGCTCTCAAAAATTTTAATCTTTAGTCCCTTCATATAGTGTCCAACCATTTGATTTGTAATTTTTTCTTTGTCTCTTCTGACAACATTAACAAATCCTTTTTGTAAATTCAGTATAGAAAGGTTATCTAAGACACTCTTCTAGTCTATTATCTGTATGTCCTTTTTAGTTATCAAAACATCAGCCAGTGTCAGTGCCCCAAGCAGATCAAACAGGAAACAAAGCAAGATGAACTAATTCTATTTATTGTAAGGCTACATTAACAGAATTTTGTAAGTCTGAAAGTACACATCTCCTGCTATATAATTTTACTTCTTGATAAATTAGGGTGGTTCCTTTCAAAGTTTCTTTCTCTGCCCAATAATCAGTTGTAGGCTCCTCTCCCTTTTATCTGATCATTTCCATCTTCCAACATTATTCTCATATTTCATTACAGCCAGTTTCATTTCTATATTCAATATTTCTTTCTGGTGCCCCTCTAATGTCCACCTTTAAGTCCCACAAGAAGGATTCTTATGTTCAGTTTCATATTATTATTAAATCCATCTGGATGAGTGGCGTGGTGGCATAGAAGTGAAGATGCTTGCCTCCCACTTGGAAGGTTGAGAGTTCAATCCTAGGGAGTGACAGATGTTTCTCTCTTAGGGTGCAAAGAGAAAATATCTGCTGCAAGCTCTACATAGGCATCAGGAAGGGCATTTGGCCAGTAAGCACTCAACTCCATTCAGTCACCCCAAATAAAGGGATTACAGGATGGTAAAAAGAAAAAAAAATCCATCTGGACCTTTAAAATTCCTTTATAACATTCTAAAACCAATATTCTAATCACCCTTTTGTTATTAATTAAAAAATAATAAAATCCTTAACTCGTACTTCAAAACTTCTTTAGTAAAGAATTGAATGAAACTCATCCAGTGAATACCAAGAAATATGCCATTCCAGAGGTTCTCAATATTTAAAAAGCAATAAAAAGTTTATTTTAAAGTGATTAAGAAATGAGGATCAGTCTAACGTTATCTTCTTAAAGGCTAGATTATGCCTGTGAGCTTTAATGGAATCCTTGATTCCCAGTTGCCCAATTCACAAATAGATCACAAAAACATCAGTTATTGCCATCTTCTTATGAGGAGTCACTGTCTGGAGTATGTCTCATGATTTTTTTTTCAGAGAGATTTTTGGCAGCCCAGGCATCTGCCCATCAATTTCAGCTACAATGTCATCTCTACTTCTTCAGGGATGTCTTCAGTGCACCATGTCTTCACTAGAAGTCCTAATCCTTGTATTATTACCCATATTATTTCTATATTATTTATTTATTATCATTACTATTACCATATTTATTATATTTTATGTTTATTTATATTTATAGATGTTAGTACATGGGTATATGTATTTCTATATATGCTATACATTCTGGCTATAAGTCTGCCTATAATAAAGATTTGATTTGAAAATACCCTACTTTGGGGATTTCCCTTGTCCTGATTGGCCATTTTTCATGCCAGGTCTTTTATCCAACATAGATCAAACATTTTTTGGAAGCATTAATTTTAGAACAGTATTATCCTCAAAGCCACTAAAACACCACTATAGCTCACTTTTTTCATCTTATGTTTTAAATTCTGATTTTTTAAAAAAATCTCAGTCAAAGAACAATTACTTTCAGGTAACTTTTTTTAATGTTAAAATGTCAATATGTTTTTAAATGAATAGACTAGAGCAACTATCTGAGACTGCACTAGAATTTCAGAGACAGCTCTTACCATGAGACCAATCTGTTTAATACAATCTTCATTGTGATTTAAGGAATAAAAGGCCCATTATCTAAAAACACTGACATCTGGTAATACAAGAACCAAGGAACAAAACAGAACAAAAAAACCTCTATTAAACATAGTACCAAGAAAACAATTCACATGCCACTACAATGTATTTCAGATATTTATGAATACAATGCACACCGAGCAGGACAAAGCAATAAATAAGCAGTAGCTTCTTTTGCTGAAATTGTTCAGCATCCTATTTCTAAAAGAGCTTACTAGTGCTATGGATTTCATTTTAAAATAATTTTAGTATGTAGTTATGCTACAACTGTTGGCAGAAAATCTGCTTATATTTTGGTCCTAGTAGTCCCATTTCAAGAGTAGCTTTGCATTAGGTCACAACTCAGCCACAAGAAAATGGACACTCGACTTTTAAAAAAATGAATTATTGGCATTCTTTTTTTTAATAGAATTTTACTGATTTTCTATTTTTACAAATCATAGGTGCTTAGTAAACAATGTGTTGTCTGGGTTCATTTTTTACTTAACAATACATATTAAAATTATTCTGTGTCTTCTTTTTCTTTGTTCTTCAATATCGCTCTGTCAGTTTCTACACATTCTGGCATTCTTTAGTGTATTGGTTCAGGTGTGCAATCAGTAGAACCCAGGTCAGAAATGGCTATTATATGAAAATACAACAATCCCATGGCTTTAAGACCACCAAACATCTGTTTATTTGGAAGGATGAAAAGAAGTCTTAATTTAAACCTTTGAGAATATAAAAAACATTTGCATTAACAATAAGCAATTAGCTATTGTGCATAGCTTCACCTTTATCAGCAATAAAGATTTTAATCAAGGCAAACCCTGTTCAGGAGTTTTAAGCCAATTCAAGCTAAAGAGATGAGTTGAGTCAAGAAGTGTCAGAAGATCTATGATTTGCTGCCAAGACCATGCTGGAACGTCTAATATTTACGAACTCAGATTTTTATTTGAAATGAAATAACCGTAACCTTTTCTAAGTCACAGGGAAGCAAGGCACAAAATATGCTCCAATTACAGTATATGGAAAAATCCTTCCAGAATATTTTGGCAACAATAAATTAATAGCAACATTGTTAAAGAGTCAAAAAAGATTCACTTATATTTTATTCCCCAGTATATTGTTCTAAAGGCAGCCATCTCAGCTGTCACATCATCTAGTCCTGAAACTCAATACCTTAAATTAGAAGTGATGGAAACCAACCTCCTTTATCTATATAGCATAAATGTCACTTCTTAAATTTTCTAGCCCTCAACTCGGAAATCCATACATTGCTACACATATATGCTCACAAAAAAATAAGAAGGATTGAAAAGCTTCAAAATCAAAGTTTTAGAAAAAAGAATCGGAAAAGGAAGAAGAAGCAGAGATATGTGTTGTTTGGGCCAGCACCAAAGCCTACACCATTTTCAGCTAAAATATTAAGAGAACAAAAAATGTGAGTTTTCTCCCTGCTGCTAAATTTAGTTGGAATTTCCCAAACTTTCAGTTCAATTTAGTTCTGCAATGTCAGAATATAAAGGATGACATTTTATCCAAGTGCCTAAAATATTCCTTACGCTGCAACAAGCAGAAGATATCTCACGCCATTTCTCTTGTAAGTAAAAAAAAACCCCTCCTTTAATTGAGCTGTGATTGGGGTGAAATGCTTATAAAATCAAAAAGGGTATTCTTGACAATACAAGACTTTATTACAAAGCACTACAAGAATCTTTACACATGTTCCCATCTTCAGCAGCAGCCCCCGACCTTTTGGGCACCAGGTTCCATGGAGAGAGGTTTTTTTGCGGACCAGAGGGGGCATGGTTTCATGTGCTGTCTGCATCCCGTGGGTAGGGCTTCGCTTGTTTCCGTGGACTGGTTTCTGGCATGCCATGGACAGGTGCCAGTCCACAGACCGGGGGTCGGGGACCCCTGATCTACAGGCTCAAGAGAAGATAGCCCTAATTAATTTCTGCACAGTTGCTGATCTAAAACACATACTAGAAATTTACTGAAAAGAATACTGAAAGAAAAAGCAATTCCGGTCCAAGACTATCACAGAATACATGTAATATCTTGGAATTTTGTGCTAAGCTATTGCACAGAACTATTTTTGCAAGAAAATTAACTATGTTCAGCTTATAAAACGGGATCAATACAAAGCTTAATGAATGTGTTCCCTAAATTACCATTTAATATGTTTATGAAATAATGGATTTCTGTGTCTTAAGACATGTTTGGCCTATACGGTAGTTACAGGGATGGATTGCTTCCAATTTTAATAAAATAGGGAAATAAGATGTTCTGAGTATTGTTCAGACATACTGAACAATGTGTACTGAAATTGAAGCTCTGATGTCATATAAATATAGAAAAAGAAATAACAGAAGAAGTTAAAACTGCAACAAGAGAATAGAAGTAGTAAAAATATTCTTCATAGCAGTTATAAGCACAATATATCTTAACCTTTCTCTCTAAAGTTACATTATGACTCTCTTCTTTTTATAAGCTATCTACTCCAATCATCAAACCATAAATCAAATGCAATATTGTCTTTTCTCTCATCAAATAAATCAGTTTGTCCACCTCAGTAAATTTTGTCAATTTTACCCACCATTCCTTCATGGTAGGTAATGCCAAGTCTTTCCATCTTTGTACATACAGTAATCTCACCACAGTAATCATATTGAAATAATCTTCCATTGCTTTTTTTATAATTATTCAACCATCAATCCTAAATGGAAAAGTTCTGGCTTCAATTAAATATTAATCTTTAAAATCATTTGTACAAAAATATGTATTTTGAATTCATTTTTAAAGCTTTTTTAGACATTCACCAAGCATGAGAAAATGTCCATTCATGTTGTTCACATTTCTAACGTACACATTAAATGTCCTTATACACTGAAATTGCAGCTATAATGTCATAAATTGTATCACTGTTGGGTGATCTTTCCCTGAAATTTTCCCTAACAAGTGCAAGTCAGTAAATCTATTGGATTACTTCTTTCTCCTAAATCTGCTGTATGTCCAATATACAATGCTGCCCTCTCAGCCAGAAGACAACTATAATTCAAATAATAATAAATGAAGCAAAATATTATTTACCAACATCAAATATAGACATTGTTAAAATAAAGGCGTGTCTTTTTAGTGGCATTTCTTCCATCCTATTACTTGAATTTAATTAGTCTAAATATTTAATACAGTGAAAAATGAGAAGCTAGTTCAAAATCTAGTTAGCCCTATTCTAACATCTCAAGGCAAATATGGTCTCAACTGGTTAAATTTCCCAAACTGCAACACTTTCTATGCTAGAAGCCCTAGATTCATGTTGAAACAATATTACAAGAATACCCACAAAGAACAGAAGAAAAGAAGCCTCTTAAGGCATCTGAAACTGTTCTCATAGAGCATCACTTTCTGCATACAGCAAGGAAGACTCAAGTTGAAATGGCAGATTCAGCAGGATTTGCTAGGAAGACTTGTATCTTGACCCCAATTCCCTAATGCTCTCTGCAATATAAACTGGGCATTGAATTCAGCTGGTTACCCAACTGTTGCCCTTATAGTGCAAGCTGTGTTTCAGAGGAAAGCTTGATACTAGGCAATACCAGACAATAAGGCAAAAACCCTTTGAGACAGAACTGGGAGTGGGGAATGTGGGAGGAACCAAAAGGTTTCAGAGATTGCTGTGGCCACTTCAAGCTAGGACAGAAGGTATTCTGGAATACCCCATGACTGTAACTTCTACATATCCACTTCCCCCACCACTTACAGGGCTAATCACCCCCTGGAGTGTCCTGACCTTTCCTGATGTCAACATTTGTTGTATTGTCAATGCACACAAAAGAACTGCCTATGCCTTCTCTCCAGGGGAAATGATGAAGCAGCATTACCCAGGAGCAGATTAGGCCACAGAAGCTGGTATTGCCTACCACATAATCTTGCAGAATGCCAGAATATTTAATTTATATGCCCTGTGCAAATGGCAGAATGTAGTAATAAGTTTCAAGGTTCAAGCTAGGCATCTGTCATCTGATCATATCCCTATCAAAATCAAAAGGGAATCAAACTAGGTGTTTCTAACTACAGCTTGTAACTTGGTGAAAAGACAATACTTGGGTATTGCTTGAAAACAAAATGAATAAAAGAATCCTACTAGTGAGCTCCTAAGGCCTGAACAACACAATAAAACAATTCAGAGTATTGTATAACAGGGAGTAGCTACTTTAATGCTGCTGGGAATACAATGAGTATTAAAGGCAGATAGATTAAAGTTGCTCGAATTAAATCTGCCTACATTGTTCAGGTAGAATGCAGAATATTTTTCAAAGCTAACAAAGACATGAAATGGGTTTTCTTTAAATGAAAGCCCAATTTCCAACTGCATTTTATTTATCTGCATTTAACCTTAGAGTAAGTCTTCAGTGTGCATCCTGATTTTTTTAAAAAAGAAAAAAGAAAACTGTACCTCAACTTTGCAAACTATACATTATTTAGTTTGTCCTAAATATGGGGAAAGAATGTTTCTCAAGCCCTCAGAAATTAAAGCACCCAATCTCCACTTCCATTCAGACATTAACAGTCATTAATGATTCTATATTTATGACAGTCATAAAGTCTAGAAATTTGTTTTATAATTCAAAGACTGGGATTCATTTTAATTCTATATCCATTCAATGCCATGTTTTTATTAGTCCCTATTCCTATCCTTTTCTACTTGGAGCATAATCACAGAAAAGATATCAGCCTGCTAATATTTGTAAACACAAAATTTAATTGTTGACAAATAGGCATATCCATTTCCATTTCAGGTTCTTTGGCAGACAAAGAATTGTAAAAATTAACCTTCTTCAATCTGATATCTTCTAGTTATGCAGAACTATATAATTCCTGTCATTCTTGAGGTAAGTTGAAGAAAGCTAATTAGGGCAACATATCTTTGTAAGTTTCATCTATTATCTCTTCATATACTGTATTGTTTCACAAGATGTGATGGGCCTTAAGTATATCCTACTATCAATTCTACAATACTTCTTCTCCACTTTCTTCTTAATATTCATTTTATAACCTAGTCATCGCAGCATATGGTATATAGGCATCTATTTTCACTCAGATGCTATTAAAAAAACTGGTTAAGTGGTATAATAATTAGTTTTGATTAGAATAGGTTCCTCGGTCAATTTCACTTCAATCATGAATTCAGTAGGTAATTTTAAATAAGCTATTCTAGGGAAAGTCTGCCTTACAGGATTATTTTTCTGAACATTTGGAAAATCAATAAAATATTAATTACAATTATGCTTTTATAAAAATTAATTTGTTTCAAGAAAAGCATCACAGAGAAATGTAGATAAGAACATCATATTAGAAATAAGATGGCAGTCACTCCGAACTAATCTGTTTAACAGTGACACTATATACAGGTAGTCCTCAACTTACAATTGAGCCCAAAATTTCTGTTGCTGAAAATTTAAGTGAATTTTGCCCCATTATATGACCTTTCTTGCCACAGTTGTTAAGTGAATCACTGCAGTTGTTAAATTAATAACAGGGTTGTTAAATGAATCTGGCTTCCCCCATTGACTTTGCTTGTCAAAAGATCACAAAAGGGGATCACATGACCCAGGACACGGCAACCGTCATAAATAGAACCAATTGCCCAGGTATCCAAATTTTGATTACATGACCACAGGGATGCTGCAATGGTCATAAGTGTGAAAAGCAGTCATAGGTCACTTTTTTCAGTGACACTGTAATTTTGAGTGGTCACTAAATGAACGGTTATAAGTCAAGGACTACCTGTAGTTTTTACTGAATCAGGAATCATGAAACTGCCTTTCAGAAAGATCAAATAGTGTAGAATTGTCTACACTTTTGCCATCTACTAATGAGTAACTTCAAATTACTGAAGAGAAGCCATGCTCCCTCCTCTCTAACATGACTGGTAGTAATGTACAGAGCAAAAATAGGATCTTTCAGAGATATAACATCAGAGTATAGATAAATGTAATGTTTGGGTCTTTTATCAAATCTTTCTGTTCTCTTAAAGAAATCATGCTGCAGTGTTTCCTTTATTTCAGTTACCACAACTAGCCACATGAATTTCACATATAAAAATAAGAAATTGCAGTTTTAAGGCCAATATTTTTTGATATTATGACTTTCAAAGTATAACCTCAATAAATTCAATTATCAATAGTTTTAAAGTAAACAAAGCACAGTGAATGATAAATACAGAAAAAAGCATCCATGGGAACTTGTCAAATGTATCAGTTACTGCCCCGAACCAAAGTGACAGACACACCCAGGTTCAAGTTGATGTCATCAAACCAGCATCATACTTCACTACTAGTGAAATGACTGCTGTGACTTAGGAAAAAATGCACGTGACAGATACAGGTAATACCATACAAGAAGGATAAAGCAGCAACAAAAGAACCCTGCCTATTTTTTTCTATCAGAAAAATGTTTACCTCCCAGATTTCTAAATCTTTCTAAATAGCTGTGTTTTCTACAACCAGAGGAACTGTATCCCTGAAACTCTTGAAGAACAAAGAGTTTGCTGACATATGCTGGGCTCGAAGGAGCGGACAGGCTATATTCTAGGAATATAGACAGGACAAAGCATCACTTCTCTAAGGCAGCAGCAGCAGCAACAGAGTAATTTCCTTTCCCTGTCAGATTCATCCTAAAATCACTTCTTGGGAAGTGATAAATGGGAAGGCTGGAATATTCTAACAAAAGAATCAAGACAACCACTTATTCAAAGTGGAATGGCCCCAGTGGATTTTAGGGGGTCACACTACTGTAAAGAAAATGCAGAAGACCATGCCAGGAACCAGTAAGTTGTCCTGAAGAAGATGAAGATGGAGCAGCTGGCCTGCTGACTAGGAGAAGGGCATGTCTACAGTAACTGGAGAGAGAAAAAAAAAACCGCTTGTGGCAGAAAACCCAGGGGAGAATCGGAAACTCTCCCCCACTCCACCCGAGGGGCACAGCCCCCCAAAACCGCACCCAGCAGGTGGAATCGGCCTCTGCTCCCCAACCTGGCAACACCGCTCTCACCTTCTCCACGTTCTCCACGTTGAATTCCAGATTTTGCTGGAGGTGGAAATCAGGCTCCCCTCGGCGCTCCATGCTGCCCCCCCCCCAAGCCCGGAGCCTCGTCTTCTCTTCGCCCTGGGCTCTCAGCTACAGCGGGGCAGCGGCATCGTCAGGAGAGGATGGCGGGGCGCGGAGAAAGGAAAACGGGCGCCTCTGCAGGGCCGGCGGTCGGTCTCTTTCAGAGGGGAGGGCGACCCTCCGTCTGCCTCCGCGGAGAGGTTGGGCGCATGGCTCAGCCCGGAGTTTAGCCGCTTTCCCGATTCCTCCCCAATGAGTCGCGGGGCGGGCGGGCGGGGGGGGGGTCGCCTATCAGCTCGTCTGCAATAGGAGGAGGGGCAAGTCTGTGCGTCCCCGGCGGGGCCAAGGGAGTGAATGGGCAGGTTTTTTTTATACCTGTCTCTGCTCAGTCAGGGGAAAGGGAGGAGATATCCCCCACCGGGTGAATGAAACGTCCTGACGGCGAGGACGAATCAAAGGGAAACCGACAACAATCCCTAATTTTCTTAAGGGAGGGAAGAAATCTTTCGGTCCGCCTGCCCTTCTGTCTTTAATGGCGGAGGTAGTGCCGGTCCATCGCACAGCTGAAAGATAGGCGTCTGCCTGCCTGCCTGCCTGCCTGCCTGCCTCCTCCTCCTCCTCGCTCGCCGATCCCTCCACTCTGCAGTTAGCGGGTCGGTCTCCCTGCCTGAGGCGGTAAGCACCGCCGCCACCTCCCTTGTCGCGCAGCCCGACTACTTGACTGACAGTTGGGCCGGGCGATCGGAGGAACAACCAAATGGAGAAAGAGAATGGGGTCCTCGCGCGCCTACAGGGTTGTCTATATCAAACGCCGTCTACCGGGTAGTTAATCGCCTTTCCATTCAGGCACTAAGGTCACCCCTGCCGACGGGTCTTGCCAGCCTCGTTGCATTGGATCATGGGAATTGTAGTTCTAAGTCTGATCGGCGCGATAACGAACAAGGCAAGGGCAATAATTGAGGGAGTTGTAGTTTCAGTCAGAGGGTGTTTTTCTCTTCCACCCTCTGTCTGGGGGATAAAATGGCGTTTGGTACAATGGTGAGATGAGCCTTTAATAAGTAGGGGGAGGTTTGGACAAAAGTCCTGATTGTCGTCATATGCTTTTATTTTAGTATGTATTAACATCATATGTTTTTTTTATTTTCCCCCTCAACGTGTTCGTTACTTTCTGGTTCTTTTTTCCCTCTTGTCGTTTATCGTTACTGTATTTGGTTCCTTTGAAGAAAAAGCAGGATAAAAGGATCATTGAGTAAATCAATCCAGAGGTTACACTCGAGTTACAAATGACCAAGATCAAATTGTTACATTTCGGACCTGTTATGTCAAGACGTGTCTCTCTGAAAAAGGCTCTAATGTGGATGGGAAAGGTGGAAAGAAAGAGAAGAGAAGGACGACAAGCAGCAAAGTGGATGGACACAGTTACAGTACCAACTGATGGAAGATCTGAAGGAGCAGGTTAGGCGCACATCATCATGAAGAACATCTCTACACCAGCAGTTCCCAACCTTTTCTATACCCCGCATCCCTAGAACGCTTCTGATATATTCTTACACCCCTTACAAAAGCGGTGTCTGGTTATGCATATACACTAAGCGACAGGGAGAAAGCAGAACTACTCAACTCGTTTTTTGCATCCGTATTTACACAAAGGGAAAAAACAGTCCAACCTATTAAAAACAGTACTGTAAAAAACAGATTAGAAACACGTTAAGATAGGCAAGAAAATGGTAAGTGAGCACCTGTCCACCCTAGATGAATTCAAATCACCAGGACTAGATGGATTACACCCCAAGGCTCTGAAGGAACTGGCAGATTCACATCTCAGAACCACTGAACTATATCTTTCAAAAATTCTGGAGCACTGGGGAACTACCAGGACTGGAAAAGAGCTGAAGTAGTTCCCATCTTCAAAAAAGGGGGGGAAATGGATCCAGGAAACTACAGACCTATCAGCCTGACCTCAATACCTGGGAAGATCTTGGAAAAGAATCAACGAACACTTAGAGGCAAACAAAGTCATTACCAAAAGCCAACATGGGTTTGTCAAAAACAGATCATGCCAGACAAATCTTATTGCATTCTTTGACCAGGTGACAAAAGTAATGGACCAGAGGAATGCTGTGGATATAATTTACTTGGACTTCAGTAAGGCATTTGATAAAGTAGACCACAACCTACTACTTGATAATAGAAAAATGTGAGTTAGACAGCATCACCACCAGATGGATTCGTAGCTGGCTGACCGGCCGTATTTATTGTGTGGTTCTCAATGGAACTGTATCTACATGGAGAGAAGTGTGTAGTGGGGTGCCCCAGGGCTCTGTTCTGGTCCCACTGCTCTTCAACATCTTCATTAATGATTTGGATGAAGAGCTAGATGGGGAGCTCATCAAATTTGCAGACAACACCAAGCTGGCAGGAATAGCCAACACTCCAGAAGATAGGCTTAAGATACAGAAGGATCTTAACAGATTTGAATATTGGGCATTATCTAACAAAATGAAATTCAATGGTGAAAAAAGTAAGGTTCTACATTTAGGCAAGAAAAACCAAAAGCACAGGTATAGCATTGGTGGTATCTTGCTCAATAGTAGCAACTGTGAGAGGGATCTTGGAGTCCTAGGGGACAATTACTTAAATATGAGCCAGCAGTGTGCTGCAGTTGCCCAAAAAGCCAACACAGTGCTAGGCTGCATTAACAGAGGGATAGAATCAAGACCACGTGAAGTGTTAATACTACTTTACAATGCCTTGGTAAGGCCACACTTGGAATACTGCATCCAGTTTTGGTCACCATGATATAAAAAATATGTTGAGACTCTAGAAAGAGTACAAAGAGCAACAAAGATAATCAGGCTAAAACATATAAGGAACAGTTGCTGGAATTGGATATGTCTAGTTTAATGAAGAGAAGGACGAGGGGTGACATGATAGCAGCGTTCCAATATCTCGGGTTGCAACAAGGAAGAGGGAGTGAAGCTATTCTCCAAAGCACCTGAAGGCAGGACAAGAAGCAATGGAGGGAAACTAACGAAAGAGAGAAGCAACCTAGAACTAAGGAGAAACTTCCTGACAGTTAGAACAATTAATCAGTGGAACAACCTGCCTCCAGAGATTGGACAGCCATTTGTCTGAAATGGTATAGGGTTTCCTGCCTGAGCAGGGAGTTGGACTAGAAGACCTCCAAGGCCCCAACTATTATTATTATTATTATTATTATTATTATTATTATTATTATTATTATTATTATTATTATTATTATTATTAATTATTACTACTACTACTACTACTACTACTACTACTACTACTATTATACTTCTAAATCCAAGTTTTCGCATCCCCTGGAATACTGTCTCGTACTCCCGGTTGGAAACCCCTGCTCTACACTTGCTAAGAATCGACACCAATTTGATGGCACATAATCAGCCATCAATCATTTTATTTCCTGGTTTCCTTTTTTATCCTGCAGTAGCAATAAAGTATTTATTTTAACAAATGCAGGGTTAGCCCAATCATTTCCAAGCCAAATAGGTTGGATGAGTAGGGGACTGCCTCTGTCTGCAGGAGCAAAGTTGGCCAGGCTTCCTCCAAATGTTCTTGAGTTTTCTGAACAAAGCTGTTGTCTCCTGTGTAAGGAAGGCTTTGAAACAGCTCTGCCAGCTTTTGCATGTGGCTGGCTGTTTGCCTCAGACAGCAAAATATGTAAAGCTGCTCTGCTGACTTACACACAGAGTAGCTCAGATATGCTTAAAGGAGCTCTCTAAATGTGTGCATCCTAAAATCCCAGGTTCACATGCATTGAGTGAGCAACCCCCCCCCCAACTTCCAAAAGCTTTTAATCAATTGCACATTTCCAAGTGGCAGAAAATGTAATTTACATGATGGCAAAGCAATCATTTCAATTGCATTTACTTTTGGTTCAATTTGAATACGAATATAGTAAAATTACAATTAGTTTTTATTCTGATCCCATTCAGGGCAGTTTTAGGATGAAACCTTGGTACCATTAACAGACAAGTAGAACCATTGGCCCAGAAAAAAATTGCACCCCTTAGCTAAACTAGACTCCATAAAGTTTGTTTTATATACTGTTTCTAATCTGCTCTCAAGAGTTTTTCAATTACAGCATCCATCATGACAAATCATGATGGAAATTGTAGTCCGATTTAAGGTATAAATGACAGATTTATAAGCCCACTAATTGGTTAAGCAAGTTATATCAGTTATCCATCTAGACTGTTCTCATGTTTTTATTTTATTTTATAATGAAAAAGAAAGAGCAAATGTAAAGGAGCACAATTTCTTTTTGTTCCTTACCTTTAATTTATATAGAAGGCACAAGGAGTGCATTTCTCCTTTTATTAGATTCATCTGCAAATAAAAGAAAATCACTTCTCTAAGCCAATAAAAATGTTCTGGACTTTTTTTCACCCTTTCAGAGAGGATGGAAAAAATAACAGTATAATAAAAAAATAAAAGTAAATTTCTTGTTGCAGGGTGTGATTAATGTGTATCCTGGGACTAAAATTATTGTATATCATTGCTCAGATCATATCTTTTGCAATGATGGCTTGATTTGGTTCTTTTAAAGGGGTAGGTCGTTGTAGATATTATAAATATAATATATGTAAACGTACTATAAAATAATTACAGGTAGTCCTTGACTTACAACCATTCATTTAAAATCATTCAACATTACAATGGCAGAGAAAAAAAGTGATTTATGACCAGTCTTCACATTTATGACTATTGCAGCATCCCCAGTCATGTCCCCATAGTCACATGACCTGGCATGTATTTACTATAGTTGCAGCTCCTGGGATCATGTGATTGCCATTTATGACCTTCCCAGCTGGCTTCTGACAAAGTCAATGGGAGAAGGTGGATTTGCTTAATTACAGCATGATTCACTTAAAAACTGCAGTGATTTGTTTAACAACCAGGGCAAAAAATCAGTCACAACTCACCTAACCATTGCCTTGCTTAGCAACAAAAATTCTGGTCCCAATTGTTGTAAGTCAAGGACTGCTTGTATAGATACACAAAAAGTTATTATGATTATTATTTCAATTATTATGACAACTTTTAAACATTTAAAGCATAGTCTAACCAATTGGTTAAACCAAACAAGGTGTTTTTATGTGTGGGGGCCATAAAGGATGGCATTTACCTTAACACCTGATTTGACAGATAATTATTAGGATTAACTTCTATTATGTGTAAATGTAGGTGTACAACCTTACTGCACAATAGTTTCCAGTATAAACACTGTTTAAGCTACATGCAGCTATATTGGCTACAGGCTAGCCAATGACACAGTAGAAGTGTGAAGAAGCATTCATATGGCATTTTTTTTTATAGACAAAAGGATATGTAAGGCCTTGAAGCATCACTGGCTTTTCTGTATAAAGCTACACATTAGTCTCTTGATTATTTATGAATTATAAATATATGTTGTACCTTTAATTAAAAATCAGTTGGATGAGACCTGAACATAAAGGCTTAAGGTTTAACAAGGAAATTAGACAGTTATCAGGATCCCCCAGAAGCTAAGCCACATTTATAAGGCCAGCATCTTTAGGCTTCAGAATTTATACAACCACTATGTGACAGCAGAGTAATACAGAAAATGAAGTATTTCTGTCATCTAGAAGCTGTCTGGATTTTTTTCAACCCAGATAGGGTACAGTATGCCTAATGAATTTGTTAATTTTTTTGAGTACCAGTAATAGTTTTTTGGCTATAGCAAACTAACATAACTAATATAGTATTAGGGATGTTGGACTAGTAGTACTGACTTTTAACCAGTAATCACATGGCCAAATTCAAAGCACTGATGTGATGATCATGGTTCCCTGAATGAAAGAACTCCCTTATTGATCTCTTCTGACCACCCTGTCTCTGGCCAAGAAGGGAAACCTTTTTTTTTTTTTATTAAGTAGTATTTTTATTTAGTATCCACTTGTATCTAAGTCTAGCACAAACCTATTTTGCCTCACCATAATAATTCTTTTTTTTTTCAATATAAAATTTTATTATTTTCATCATAAAAAAAACATCACAAATATTTCACAATACTATATGGAAAAAAACCCCACCCCCCACCCACCCACCCCGGACTTCCCAAACCTGATCCCAGGATAATATTCAGATATAAGCAAACAAATATTAAAATCTCTAACTCCACAAAGTATATTATTCTACATGAGTAGGTAAAATATATTAAAAAAAAAGAAAAACAAGTTTACTAAAAGCCTAAATTATATTCCACCACTCTGTGCTTCTTTTGAATATAAACAATCCATCTTCTCCATATTAATAAAAATTGTTCATTTGAATAATTCTTCAAATAGGCCGAAATCTTTGCCATTTCAGCAAGGTACGAAACTTTCAATCTCCAGTCCTCCATTGTAGGTAAAATTTTACTCTTCCAATTTTGAGCTATCAACAAACGGGCAGCAGTTAGACAATACAACATCAAATTCGTTTCTTTTACATCCAGATTTTGTGTGATACCTAGGAGAAACAACTGAGGCAAAAAAGTAATTCTTCTTTTAAAGATTTGCTGTAAGTTCCACCACAATTTTATCCAAAAGGCCTTAATAACCTTGCAAGTCCACCACATATGAAAAAAAGTTGCATCTTGTTGTCCACACCTCCAGCACTTGGATTCATAATTCTCATAAATGCGAGACATAGTTGCAGGATCCATGTGCCATCTATAAAACATTTTATAAAAATTCTCACGTAAATTTTGAG
>NW_015386421.1:1976632-1996485 GCF_001527695.2 Protobothrops mucrosquamatus
GCTCAGTTTCTGAATCCAATTCTAATAAAACATTATATATCCTTCTAATGTGTCCTTTAGCATCGTCCCTTACTTGTTTCAAAAAATTCCCATCTTCCAGAAGGGAAACCTTTTAAATCTGAAAAATGAAAGAATGTTAATTAAAATTGTGCTTTTTAAAAATATCCTGAAAAAGCATAGGAAGAAAAGGAAAATTTGTAAAAATATATATATATATATTCGTTGTTATTATATGCCATCTTTTGCAGGGGGATGGGTTCCTTCGAGTCCTTCAAGACTGGGCCTGTTAGTTTTAATACTCCTTTATGTAACTGGATACTTGATTTCCTTACTGATAGCCCCCAGGTTGTGCGAATTGGAAGTAAAGTTTTCAACTCCATCTCCTTGAGTACAGGCTCCCCACAGGGCTGTATCTTGAGTCTGTTACTGTTCACCTTGATGACCCATGACTGCTGTGCCAAATCATATTGTGAAGTATACAGATGATACAGCAGTGGTGGGTCTTATCTGGGACAACAATGAAGATGCTTATAGGGAAAAGGTGAAGGATCTGGTGGACTGGTGCAGTAAAAGTAACTGGTTCTGAATGTTAATAAAACAAAAGAGATCACTGTAGATTTTAGAAAGAACCGGCATACCCATACTCCACTCTATATCAAGGCTGAAGCTGTAGAGGTGGTCAACTGTTTTAAGTATCCGGACGTGCAGATAACTAACAATCTTAGTGAAGCATGCAAACCAGTGTTTGCATTTCCTGTGTCGGCTGAGGAGAGCACATCTTTTATCCTGTCCTGGCCACTTTTTACCGAGCCAGATTGAAAGCATCTTAACAAAATGCATTACTGTTTGGTTTTGGGGTAGCAGTGCCTCAGATAGAAAGGCCACACAGAGAGTGGTAAGGACAGCTGAGAAGATTATAGGAAGTCTGCTTCCTGTTATTTAGGACACTGCTTATAAGCGCTATGTGCTTAGAGTTCGAACCATTGTTAGAGACGCCACACACCCTCTTCGCAGTCTGTTTCTGTTGCTCCCTTCTGGGAGGAGGTTTTGAAGTATTTCTAGTAGGACTACCATATTCTGTAACAGCTTTGTTCCCTATGTCATCTGCCTGGTAAACTCACAAGATTCGTTTTTCTCACTAAGTACACGTATACAGCCGAACTAGACTGTTGTTTCTCTGGGCCATAGGTGTATATATGTGAGTATATGCATAATTTTATTTATTTGTCATGTTTATGCAGTGTATATTGGAGGTGGTTTCCCTTTGAGAGCTGTATGCAACAAAAACTCATTTTAATGTATGCTGATTAGTGTATATTTAAAGTGACTTTATTATTCTATTCTATTCTATTCTATTCTATTCTATTCTGTTCTATTCTATTCTATTCTATTCTATTCTATTCTATTCTCTATTATTTTCTATTATTTTCTATTATTGTGTTGACTTCTGGCAGCAGCATGGGCTCATCCCTGCAGTATTTTGGGCAAGATTGGTAGTCTAAAGTGAGCCTTTTCACCTTTCCCTCATATATGAGAAAAAAAGTTAAATTTTCAAACTTTGTTTTCCAAGTATGTTTAACTACATAGTAACTTTTCCTCTAGCCAAAATAATGATTGGGTGTGGTAGTGCTATAGTCGGATTTAGAAATGAGGGGCAATGAAACTAGTACACTACTAAAATGTACAAATAGTGTATTTTAAACATTTCAGAGAAGCAAAGATATCTAGAGCTACTTTTTCAGTATTTGATAATGTTTTATAATGCTTTATTTGATACCTTAAGCAAAATTAGACTCATATAAATTGTAGGACTATATTTAATAATAAGGATTTCTTCTTGTTCTTTAGTTCCCTCCCATATAAACATACACATAAGCCAAGTTTGCATTGCCTTCACAGGCTTTATTGCTACAGGAAGTTATTGTTGTACAAAAATAGAGTTTATCCCAATGCAAATAGAGGACAAAGAATACAAAATCAGGAAAGGAGGAATAGGAAATGCCCTTGTTAAGGCCAAGTGGGGAAAGGAGTGGGTGGGGATGGGGAATAGGAACTGCTGGTCCCAGGCCAGGGCATAGCATCAGTTTCTAATGTATACCAGACCTGCTCTCAGCTTCATAAATAGGTTGCCACCAGGGAGTGAGTGGGGTACAAATAAATAAATAACTTATATAATAAATAAGTAGGATTAGAAAATTTAAACTTTCTAAATAGGTTTAGAAAATGTCACTTCTGAGGCAGGTGGGTTCCCACGCTGCTGGTACTAAATAATGGTTGAACCAGAACTCAAAACCATTGCTGCTTCCATTGTCAGCCTGGTAAATGCAGTAGTCAAAACTCCAAGCCATTGCTAGTGTGTCTGTGCATATTGCACACCAGTATGCCACTGCCATCATTGGCTTTATACCAAGCCCCTTTTCTATTAACTGTACTTGCAAAAATCCTGAGAACTACTGATAACTACTAGATGGCATCAATCTTCCTTAACCCAGATCTGGTAGCTCTGAGAAACACATCAAATTTGCCCTTTTGTATGTCCATACCCTTTCTGCTAAGGATAGGCTCTCACAGGAAAAACTCTCCAATGAAGCTGATCATGTAAGCATCAAACTTCTCCCAAACAAACCATAATGTTATTCAATCCTCAAATAGTGCACTGATTATTCTAGCACAAGTCACAAGGTTGGAGCAATCATTGAATGTTCAGGGCACTAAATAGGCTTGCGAAATTGTCCTTCATGCTTATCCACAATTGCTCCTAGATGTAGTCAGAACATGTTTCTAAAGAAAAGGCAGATGGTGGGCTCAAATAGAAGCTGGGGAGAGAACATGTGCCTTGAAGAAGATGACATGACCTAGTGAACAGCCTTCTTTCAACTGCCTGGAAAAGATCAGTTGGTATCACAAGTATCTCAGGCTAAATGCCACATACCCCTATCTCTTGAATAAGGTGTGAGAATTTCCAATGCTTTTTTCCTCAGTGGGAGAAAAGGCTTGATAGGTAAGAAGATTCACAACGTTGTCGATAGATCAATCTTTAAAGGAGAAATGCCCATTCTAGAGTCATGTGAAAAAGAAAGTACACCCTATATGGTTTTACATATCAGGACATAATAAAAATCATCTGGCCCTTAGCAGTTCTTAAAAGTAGGGAGATGAACAACAATACATACCATATTATATCATGTCATCATTTATTTTAAAAAATGGAGAAGCCATGTGCGAAAAATTAAGAACACCTTTACTGCTTCCATAGGGATAAAGAGGCTAAATAACAGCCAGGTACTGCCAATCAAGTGCCTTTGATCAATTGATCATCCGCAAGTGTGTCTATAAAAGCCAAAGTTTTAGGAGGTTGCTGGTCTCCAGCACTGAGGTTTGAGTTAATACAATGCCAACAGGGAAAGTCATCAGCAATTATCTTAGAGAAACAATGGTTGCTGCCCATCAACCTGGGAAGAGTTATAAGGCCATTTCTAAACAATTTAAAGTCCATCATTCTACAGTGAGGAAGATTATTCACACGTGGAAAATATTCAAGACAGTTGCCAATCTTCTCAGAAGTGGATGTCCCAGCAAATTCACTCCAAGGTCAGACTGTGCAATGCCCAGAGAAATTGCAAAAATCTAAGAGTTACATCTCAGACTTTACAAGCCTCAGTTTGCATGTGAAAAGTTAATGTTTATGACAATACAATTAGAAGAAGACTGAACAAGCATGGTTTGTCTGTAAGGGTTGCCAGGATAAAGCCTCTTGAACAAATCACAAAACTTCTGGGACACTGTCCTTTGGACAGATGAGACCAAAATGTGTGGTCAGAATGCACAGTGCCACATTTGGTGAAGACCAAACACAGTACAAACATCTCAAACTAACCGTCAAGCATGGGATGATGATTTAGGCCTGTTTTGCAGCCACAGGACCTGAGCACCTTGCAATCATTGAATCAGCTATGAACTCCTCTGTATACCAAAGTATTCTAGAGTCAACGGTGAGGCCATCTATCCAACAGCTAAAGCTTAGCCGACGTTGAGTCATGTAACCGGACAATGGTCCCAAGCACACCAGCAGATGTACAATAGAATGGCTAAAAAGTGAAAGAATCAAGGTGTTGCACTGGCCCAGTCTAAGTCCAGACATCAACCCAACTGAATGCTGTGGCAGGACCTCAAGAGAGCTGTGCGTAAACAAATGCTCACAAACCTCAATGAACTGAAGCAATGTTGTAAAGAAGAGCGGGCCAAACTTCCTCCACAACGTGATAAAGTCTTACAGAAAAGTATTAACGATCAAGTTATTGCTGCTAAAGGTGGTTCTACAAAATATTGAATCATAAGGTATACTTAGTTTTTCACACATGGCTTCTCCGTTTTAGCTTTTTGTAACAAAAATGGTGACATAGTGTAATATGTCATGTGTTATTCATCTGAAGTTGTATTTACCTACTTTTAACAACTGCTAAAGACCAAATGATTTTTACAATGTCCTGATACATAAAACCATAGAACTCACGAGAGTGTGCTTTCTTTTTCACAGGATTGTATAATTAACATCACTGATCATAGGTGAATGCTCTCTAAAGGCCAAGATATATTTAGGCCAACAACACTATGCTTCACTCCGGTTAATTGTCCAATCATTCCTCTCATCTGGAGTGAAAAGCTCTAGTGTGAAATTTATTTCTCCTTCTGCTGCCACTTAGCGGCAGGGCAGGCTTATTTTTATTTTATTTATTTGTATCCCGCCTTTATTATTTTTTACAAAGAACTCAAGGCAGTGAATATGTCCAGCACACCTTCCTCTTATTTTCCCCACAGCAACAACCCTGTAAGGTGAGTTGGGCTAAGAGAGAGTGACTTGCTCAAAGTCACCCAGCTGGCTTTTATGGTTAAGGTGGGACTTGAACTCACAGTTTCCCACTTTCTAGCCTGGTGCCTTAACCACTGGACCAAATTGGCTGTCTATGACCTCTCTGTAGCATGAACAGGGATATGTCAATTCAAAGACCCCGTGAGCTCTGAACAGATAGCATGTTTAGCCCAGACAACTACATTCAGCTGCTGAAACTCTTTGCAGATCTTGCCAGACATTGTGCACATCCAGGAAAGAGAGGTTCTCATACAGGATGGGTCGGCAGCAGGGTTGAGAAATGTGATCATTATGCTTAGGAACAATGATACCTTCCTGTACAAGGTGATTCAGGACTTCGTGATAGTCATTGCGGGCAAGCTTGCATGTCCCGCTGCAATATCTGAATAGAACAACCTCCTCAGAATCATAGCCAAGCCCCAGATCCCGCACGTTGATTGGATGGCTACGTAAGCGACAACCGCGGTTACGACCACCACCTCCAGTCCTTCTGGAGCTTCTCCTGATACTGCTTGAGCCTGATGGGGAACGCTCAGCCCTGAGAAGTTCTGATGTGCTCAGGTCTTGCATGGTCATGTTTTTCCCTGAAAGAAAAAGGGAGAGGGGTCTTAATTCTTCCTCCCAAGAATAATATGGGATGAGTGTTCCTAAGACAAGAAAAAGGGCATCGATCTTGAAGAAAATACATTCTTCAACCCATATGATCATCTGGGAAAAATCCAATTGGCTTGGATCAAGAATTCATATGAAGCACCCGGCTCCCCAAGCCATTTGCCCTGGACAAATGCCAGGTCCCTACCATGCCAGTGATTCCTCACAGCCAGAGACGGTGTTTCCATGCTGTTTTCCTCCATAGAGGCAGAGCTGACAGAGCCCATGCTTCCCGAAACTGTCTCCAAACTTGCCATGACTGTCCCAGCAAACAGTGATAGTATAGTTAAGATACTCCACAAACGCTGCTCCTAAGATAAGACAGGAGTAAACATGCTGATTAGGATACAAATAAAGTGGAAGATAAGAAAGTAAGATCTGCTAAATGCAGGGATATTTTACATATGATGATCCTCCCACATGACATCATAGGGTGGCTGTGGTCAGGATGGCCTTTGCCCAGCTCCACTGGGTGCATCAACTATGGGCCAATGTGAACTGGGAAGCTGTGATCATTACCCAGCTGGACTACTGCAAGTGCACTCTACCAAGGGTTACCTTTAAAGACCACTTTGCAAATCAGTTGGTACAAAACGCTGCAGCTTGCTTCTTATTTGGCACCAGTGGCCAGGAGGATAAAATATCTATGATGCAAGCCTTGCATTGGCTCCCAACAGGTTTTCAGGTACAATTTGAAATCCTAGTTTTGACCAATAAACTATATATGGCGTGGCACTAAGATGCCTTTAGAACCACTACCTCCAGCTAAAATAAAACTATAACACGCACATCCCAGGAGAAATTGCTTGTGATCTCCTACTTATATGAAGTTGGGTGACGGCCTAAGGCCGTGAAAAGATAGTTATCCATCATAGCCCCCATGCTATGGAGCAAATTTTCCTTTCAAGTTTGACTTGCTCTAATACTGATGGCGTTACAGAATCAAGTTAAGACAAAGCTCTTCTCGAGCCTTTTTTTAAAAAAACGGAACAGTTAAAATGATACCATCTTTTGAATTTGCTTTTTGCGTGTTGTTCCATTTATAGCCTGCCTTGTTGGTTATCTTTGAATTTTAATTATTCCTTTTGCACCATGTCTATTTTGTTTCTTACCACGGACGGTTGTTATATTATTGAGAATCTTATGAATAGGGGAATATAGAATTGAAATACAGTAAATACATTTCTTCTGTGGTGCAAAATACTGTATGTGTCAAATGATCATAGGTAAACATCAGAATGAAAAGAAATCTTTTTCACTTCAAGCATATCCAGTGAGAAACCATGCAAATTCATCACACAAATACAGAGGCCCATCTGAATTCATCACACAAATCACTATGTGGCAGGGTATATATTTTGGACTATGTAGAAATGATATGTATATTAAAAATTGCCATTTCAAGTGTGAAATTCGGAGCTTTGTCTGCCAGAAATGGAGCATTAAGTTAACCAAAGAAACCAAAACAGCTGGCCCAATATACTGAAAACCAAAGTGGAGTGAAAGTAAGGAGAAGCTCTTCCATCTTTCATAAATCGAATTGACGTCTTTCATAAACAAAGCCTCTGTAACTTTCCACTGTTTCTGGAACTAAAGCCCTGATGTCAAGAACATTCCTTGGCATTGACTAACTCACCCTGAATCGTGCTTGTTGGATAGGCAAACTCCTGCAGGCAGAGGGAGGTCTGTCTAATCTGTTCCTTGACCCGTCAACTCTCCACTCCATCCTACCTAAAATACAAAGACACAGCTCAGGAACCCAGTTCCATTTCTCTGAATGTGAAGACTAGTTTTCACTCTTGCAAGCTTCTGGTCCAGTGATGGCCCCTGCCTGCTATACCTCTATGAGATCACAAAAATCTTTCAATAAATGTATCAATGTATGGAACGAACTACCCCCAGAGATCCGGGTGATTCCGGATCTCCCCTCCTTCCGCCGTGCCCTCAAGACATGGCTATTTAAGCTAGCAGGTCTGGCCTAAGGGATATTTTAATTTGGTTTTTAAAACAATTTTAAAAAGAAAAGGCCAATTAATATTTCGTTTTAATTACATTTTAAATTTAGTATTTATTGTATTATGTATCTGTTTTAAATGGCTGTAAGCCGCCCTGAGTCCGTTGGGAGAAGGGCGGGGTAGAAATTAAATAAATAAATAAATAAATAAATAAATAAATAAATAAATAAATAAATAAATCCAGTTAAATAAAGGTGCTGAAGAAGCTCCTAACAAGGTACATTTTTGTTTGTGACTGGCCTGGCAAAGATATATATTGCAATTTTTTTTATTAAGTCTCCTTGTGATTGGTCTGTTACATTAATAGAATGTCATATGGGTATTTCCATGGTTCCATCCCACAGTATCTGTAACTGCCAGTAAATTTTTAAAAAGCAAATCCTCTAACGTTCGCTAAGAATAGCAATACCCAAATTAAACATAGGTTTTGCAACAGAATACAAACATTGTTGTTCACTGCATTGTGTTATTCCCAGCCGCATCCAAAAATATTCCGTGAAATAATCATAGATCCTCCCTGTATTGGAGAATAGTAACCTCTGAGGTATCTGTCAGGTTCACACTCATGACAGAATACCTATAAATATTTGTATATTTAAAAGTGCTACACCTAGACTTGGAACAGAATATGCTCATAGAAAAGTCTTACATGAAAATTTTCCACATGAGGAACTACTGTGGCTTGGATAATCTCAGCAGTCCACTTTCCTTAAAAACAGTTCTATCTATCTTTGAAGTTTCATCTGCACCAATTTGGGTTTATAAACTAAGGGCGCAAGAATGGAATCTGGGAGCAATATCTCCAATGGTTCCTTTTATCGCCCTTGGAATGCCCAAAGTAGGCGACCTTTTTCATTTTGGGGATTTTTTAAGGGCAAAATGGGAGCCCTAAGACCTGCAAATATTTAAATATTTATTTCACCCATTAAAACACTTGATACGCCACCAAAATAGGCTTGGATCACCTACTTTTGAAAAGCCAAGTCTGGTGCAGACTTTGAACTCATAGAAATGTCTTTAAGCAATTTAATTGTTTTAAGCTCTTCAGAGCAGAGGTCTATTTTTTTTCCTGCAATGGGCATACAGAAATGAGATAAATACAGGGCTTTTTTTCTCATAGAACGCCCAGAACGGAGTTCCAGCACCTTTTTTGGATGGAACCTTGTAGGGTAGGCAAGGCAAGTTGTATGGCGTGTGTGAGTTCCGGCACCTTTTTTTTTTTTAAGAAAAAAAGCACTGGATAAATATAATTACATACAAAAATATGCCAAACAAAGAAATGAATCTGATTCATCACCATTCAACACACTTTTGTGTCCAACTGTATTGTAATCTGATTTTTTAGTTTTTACTTTCAGCTATTTTTACCCAACCAATACTCATGGATACTTTTTTTATGTTTGCACTGTTTCCATCAGACCCTTTCCAGCTGCCTATTAAAAATGTATCATGCTATTGGCTCTACCAAGTTGAATGAAGCACTAGGAGCTTCAGTGGAATCCTCCTGCCCTTACACCATCTTCTGTCCTACTAATTTACAAAGAGCAACTCTTTGGAGAACGGAATGGAGAGAGGGAGAGTTCACAAAGAGTCATGCGTAGAAGCTGGAACTAACAAAAATGATAAATTTTTGTGTCACGTCCTGATTTAATTTTAGACACTTTGGGCAAGTGGATATGTGCCCCTAGCTGGACAAGATTTCTCTTCCTACATTGCAAGGGTGGGAAGCCTCCTGAACAATCACTCCCAAGATCCCTCACCAATGGTATTCTGGCCAAGACTTTTGGGAGTATCAGATCAGATATTTGGGATCCTATCTTGAGTTTGTAGAAGGTTTGTATTTTTCTCAGACTCCCACAAGGTGGCAACACAAAACCAGTTTTCCCCCCCACTACTTTCTTTGCCCACACAGGAAGAGTTCCTTCTCACTATTTCCCAAGGACTGACAGAGTTCCTAGACCTGACTTTTCAGAAAAGGATACAGAGAGGAGTCCAAATTCTTTCAGAAACCATGAAGCACAGGTCAACCCTGAGCTACATATATTCTCGTTTATTGGAAAGACACATTAACAGCTTGGAATGCCTTTATATTTTTTTGAGGATAACTACAGATAAAGCCACTCTCTGAAGAACAAGCACTCCAACCCTTTCTAAGTTATTTGGATGTTTCTTGAAATCTGCCATGAACTATGCAAGGAAAGTAACATATTTTCAGAAACACCCAGTAAATATGGTCTATTTAATTGTTCTTCTTTCACCTTTCATGTAGGGCCACAGTCAGGTTTCTTTTACCTGCCATTCAGATACGATAAAATAAAGTTTTGTCATTTTCAATCCCAGCCATACCAAAATGAATACATTGCTGACATCTGCTTCCACATCTTGTAAATTGATACAGAAACCATCAGCTTCCAGCAATAAATTCAGATGTTTTGGATAATGACACTTTTCCTTTCCCAAGACCTTTGAATGGGAAAGCTATGCCTTCATCTAGTATTATGGCAAAGCTGTTAGGCCTTAATTTTACTTATCTGCAAAAAAAAGTTGGAACCAGGGCAGATATGAGAGAAAAGCAACATGCATAGATAGCTGGGCCTGTTCATTTAAGAGTTTGCTGCAAACCTGACTGGAAAGACCTAAATAGCCCCTTAGGTTCATTCCTAAGAGTTGACACTTAGCATGCTAACACATGCAAAGACAATGTCAGGTAGCTCCTGCTCCGTAATTTGTGTCATTAACTGGTTATTTCACTGCATTCATTCATGAGAAATGTTTAGAATGGGTTTTGCAAAAAATCAGATTTTTTTTTTCACAGGCAATTTAGCAAACAGGTCAAACAATGGATAATAAAGAAGAACATACTTGTCAACTGCCGACAGTCTGAATGGCTATTTCTGAGTGACTTCAAAACAGTTTACCAACAAGATGCCTCAAGTTCCACTTGGATTTTGGTGTACTAGAGCAAAAGAAGAAGAAAATTCTCCTGTTGGATGCCTAGAAATATCAGAACAAACTGAAGTGTTCACATTAAGGCGGCCTGTTGCCGAACTATAGGAATTGTTGAAGGAAGCTCATCTGATGTTTACTTTCCAAAACAAAAGGGATGTTGGCAACAAAGAATTTTTAATCTGGTAGATTGCCAATGTATTCACCATGCAGCACAAACTGCTCACCTTTAGAAAGCATCAGTGATATATCCTATACCGTCTATAATATCTCTAGTGGCTAGAAACACAAGACAATGTCATAAAATTAGAGATACCAATCTAGAGACAAGTGAAGATGGAGCAAGCAACCTTTTATGAACCCCCCCCCCCACACACAGTAGCAATAGACATGTGAGCAAGTAGACAGGCAGGAACTGCATCAAAAGTTGCAACCTTATGTTCACCTCAACTGCAAGTAATCAGCAGAGATGAGCCTCTAAAATCAGTATTAGAGAGGAAATGAAACATGGGCCAGACTGATGGTAGGAATTGGGCAAGGGGCAGAATATACAGTGTAATCACTGGCACATTTACTTTTAAGAAAATATGTAAGAAGAAGTATTTATGAATTGCACTCTAGGTATCAATAAATGGGTAGAACTTCTAGACACTCTTTCTTTTGGATCCTAGTAGAGCACAAAGGACAAATTAAAAACCTTCCAGCCTGATTGATCTGGCCTGAAAGCCTCAACAGAAATAGAGAGGACCCTTAAGCAGTTTCCTGGGCATCGGGAAAGGAAAAGGCCACCCATGAGGTGGGATCAAGGACAAGACCGGGAACCTTTTTCACACAGACTGCCCCTCTTTCCAGCCACCCACCAGCCACCCCCCCCACCCCATTCCCCCCCCCTCCCGTTGATTCCCTGCTTCCCTGCCTGGACAACTAGGACTTTTTGGAAGCCACGGGGCAGACCGGATCGGAGCTAGAAGACCGGGATCGAGGCACCCTGGGGAGTGAGCAGGGGCTCTGAAGCACTCTCTGGAGAATACATGCGCTTTTATGCACGGGTCTGTGGGAGGCAACAACATTGCTCCTCCTCCCTACACCCTAAGATCTTCCAAAGTAGATCTGCTTACACAAATACAGTCGCCCGCCACCCGCATTTGCCCCGCTCCCTCCTCCCCCAACACCCCCTCCCTTCCGCCGGTTTGGAAGGCGCTCACACACTTTCCAGCCCGCCCCACTCACCGTGCGCTCCGTCTCGGCAGATCGGGCGCCTTCTGTTGCGCGCGGCTCTCAGGGGACCATGCTCCGAGAATCCGGGCCGTGAAGCGCCGCCTTCTGGGTACCGGCCCTTCCTGGGCATCGAATTCGCTCCCTGCAGCGGAGAGATACAGTCGCCGTGGGCCAGGTTAACCCGCGCGAGATGTCCTCGCTAGAACAGCTACGGAGGGGGACCCTCAACTCTTTCAGGCGGACAGAGATTGTGCCTCTCCCCGATTTGGGTCGGAGCCCAGAGCGGACAGGCGCGCAGGCACGCACAGCAACAAGCTTCCCCGCTAGGGACTCAGCGCCGGCCCGCTCGTTCCCTTACCTCCCGGCGGCGGCGGCGGCGGCGGCGGCTCCACGGCACCTCCTGCGTTCAGCCGGCCCCGGGGGCCATGGCCGGGTTTCCCCCGGGAACCGTTCCACTAAGTATCCGACCTTCGCGTCGCCAGCATGGCCAGCAGGTGCCCGGCGCGCTCAGCGCCCTCCTGTGGGGAGAGTTCGGGTTAAAGCGACGGAGGTCCCGGACAGAAGCGGCAGGGCGGCCCCGATCCAAGGGCTTCCCATCCACACCGGCCCGCGCTCAACCCGCGCAGCAAGAAAATCCGCCAAGGGGACGCGCAGCCTGCAGGACTCGGACTCGTGACCGGCAGAACTCCAGTCCAGGCGGCCTCTGGGAGGGAGAAAAGGACCGGCTCCATCTCAGCGCCTAGCTGAGTCTGGTGTCAAATTCCAGGCTCAGCTGTCATCTGATCCCCAGAGCGGGGCGGAGCGGGTGAGTCCCGACGAAGAGAGACAGAGACAGAGAGAGATCCACGGAAAGGATGGGGCAGGAGCCCCCCGCCATCCCCTTCTCCTTGGGGCCAAGGGAATTCAGAAGCAGACGTCGCCGATTGACACCTCCTGTGCGCCGAGTGCTTGGGCGTCTTGTATAGTCGGGCAGTTTTACACTGGAAACGACGGGAGCCCCCTGGAAGCTCACAGGAAATGAGGATGCTGACGGTGCCATTTGGCAGGACTGAGTTTCATTGAGCTAAAACCCAGCACAAATCAGGCTCAAATAAATTAAGGAAAGGAAGGAAGGAAGGAAGGAAGGAAGGAAGGAAGGAAGGAAGGAAGGAAGGAGCTTTGTTTTCTAATGGCCTTTTTGGTCCTAATACTCACCTCACTGAGCCCTGCTTCACCAGAAGAAGAACACATGTGCAAGTAAACAGAAGTTACACACTTGCTGGGTGATCACAGTAGCAGAAATTATCTTTGTCCATTCATTGTCTTGGGCAAACCTAAAGGCACCAGTCTTGACAATCTTTTTGTCCAAAGAGGAGAGAGTGATTAGGAAGATCTTCACAAGAAGAGGGGAAAAAAGGTAAATGAATAGAAACAGTGGTTGTTTCTGCTGCAGTCTTTTAGCGGAGATATAAAGTAGCACAGCAATAATGAACAGGAGTCAAATATGGAAAAGCAAGGACATCAGCTTGGCAACCAAATGTAGGTTAATTCATTGTGTCCCCCATAGCTACCTATGGTAATGAAATTTGCACCTTAAAAAAAGCGAGACGGGATGGTATTATAAGTATGCATTAATAGTTATATAACTAAAATGTGTAATGTTAGAATTGAAATGTATGTATGTTAATGCATTTTATGTTTGAAAGATGTATAATTTTTTCTATTTTAAAAATTAAAATTTTCAAAAAAAAAAAAAAAAAGCGAGACAGGAAGAAAAATTGACTTGTTTGAGTTATGGAGCTGGAAAGGCTCTTGCGTATTCCTTGGACAGCAAAGGGGGACTACCAAGCAAGTATTGGAGCGCATGACACTAGATGTATCAAGCGAAGGCAAAATCGCGAAGCTGTGCCTCACTTTGGCCATGTAATGCAAGGAAATTCACTGGGAAAAGCAATTACACTTGGAAGAATTAGTGGTAAAAGGAAACCAGGCCATCAAAGAACACAGTAGTTGGAACCACCAGCCAGAGCACTGAAAAACTCAAAAAATAGTGCAAGATTGGAAGAAGCGGAGAGACCTCGCCCACAGAATTGCCAAGAGTCAGACTCAGCTGAATGGATAACATCATCACCAAATATCACAGGTTCACTGATAAACTCTCAGCAGCAATTCTCAGACACTAGCTTGATAGGCTTGAACAAAACTCACAGACCTGATCTTGGTTGAAGATTCTTAGACATACAGTATGATATAGCACAGTGTTTTTCAAGCTTGGCAACTTTCAGATGTATGGGCTTCAACTCCCAGAATGCTCCAGTTGGCATGCCACCAGGAGAATTCTGGGAATTGAAGCCCACACATCTTAAAGTTGCCAAGATTGAAAAACATTGATAGCACAAATAAATAGGAAATTTTATTGGATTCTTGGTTGAAGGTACTTAAATAATTGATTGGCTTTTTTTAGCCTGAAAATGCAGTCCATTTTTAACTCACTGTAGTTTAATTCCACTGTTTTTTCCTGCCACCCTTCCCACAGTTCTGCCTTGCACATTTTGGTCTTGAAGCTGAGGTTTTATTCGTTGTTGACATAACTGACATTTCTTGACAGAAACTCTGGCTGCCAGTTTGACTCCCAGACTGTTGCTCAGAATTCCCAGCAGTTGTTGCTCCTCTGAAAGTTCTGGTAACTTAGCAGCTGGCAAAATGGACTAATTCCTTGCACTATTCTTGATTCATATGATTATGGATGCGTTTGCCTCTAACAAGGTGTCATGTTGTGTTGTTGATGCTACTCTTCCATCCTCTACATTTCCTTGTCAGAACCTCTGCAGTTCTTGTTTTCAGGTTCTCAGAGGTAGAAGGCAAAGACATCTGATAAAAATTGGGAAATTGTACATAATTACGCCACAGTGCAATCCTGGCGTTTTGTATTTGCATCCTGGTGTTGGACATGATATATTTCAACATCTTGGCACACGTTTGGTCATTTATTCCTCCTCATCCTCCTTGGAGATGTCTATTGTTTAGGAAATTCTGTCTTTAGGGAATTCTGTGTTTAGGAAATTCTTACAAATAACTGAGACTAGGTGGAGGCCACCCTGGGCCACTTGCATCTATTCCTATCCATTCCAAGTTCTCTCATTTACCTGGCTTTTTTCTAGAGTAGGATGAATATAAAGTAATTATTTCACTTTAATTTTAGAATGACTTAGAAAACTTGTCTTTTACCAGTGACTTGTACCAGTGACCTTTCCAGGATAGAAAGATATATCCAGGTTGTATCATGTCCATATCATGGGCAATCATACACTTCACATCTCCCTGCTACCACTCCAGGTCGGTGCTGCTGGAAAATGTCAGCACAATCTCAGAATGTTTTTCAGTCTTGGGGGAATTTAAAGGTAGGAATGGTAGCAAATTGTGTCCCAGAGGCTACCCACTCCATTCCCACTTGGAACCACATCCATAAATAACCTCTCTACCCAAAGTCCAGAAATTTCAGCTCTACACCTCCTGCAAATTCATTACATCACTATCTGGCCTCCTGCAGCTTTCAGAAGGCCAGAAACTGACTCTCTCAGAAGTATCTATTATGCCGTACTTTAATATTTAAAATTGAGCGGCAATAACTTTCCACCAATTTGGTCAGATCCTTCCCTGTTCATTTCTGGAAAGAGCAGGAACAGAATATGAAACTTAATGCCTACAAAACCTGCCATTCTAGCCTTCTTGGCTATAATTCCTGGCTCAGAACTGAGTGGCAAAGGTGACTCTTTGCTAGATGTCACCCGTAGAATTCCCCAGATGATTGACAACTTCCTTCCCTACACCAGGTACATCGTCAGTCCCACGTAGTGGCTGAGATATATTAATCAGCTTATGGACAAAAGCTCAGTTCTTACTTCAAGTCATCTATTTTGTTTTGTTTTTCTATTGTAGTTAATAACTGAGATGGCTCAACAGAACTTTTCTTGGACTTCAAATAGCTTTTTCCTGGGAGGCCTTGGAAAGGGATTGTGCCCCTTTATTTTCCCAGGTTCCCTGACTTCAGACAGCTTTGGAGCATGAATTGATGTCTCATATCTCCTGCCTCTCCTTCCCTAATTGCTGTTGCATGTAAACTCCCCCCATTTCATTTCTGATGGCTACATTTGCTCTCAGTTGCTCTCTCTTACCTCTATTTACTTTTTCTAAATGGGGTGCAGGATCAAAACCAGTATAGCTTGATCAATTGCCAATCCAAATTGGAGGTGTGTGTGTGATATTTAATAATACTTTGCTCTGATGATGTGCTGGATGCTCATTAGTGCTTTCCCGCTGGATGGCCAATGAGTCTGTGCTATGCTCCTGCATCTAGCCCTTCCTCTTCAGCCTAGTCAGCTATATATAGGTAAAGCATTATTTACTCTTAGCCACAGAGGAACTCATCCCTGAGCACAGTTGCTTAAATCTATTAGGATTATCCTGTATGACAGCTCCTTTTTATTAAAGTGTAGCCACTGTTCTTTAGCTCACACCTGTATGAAATACATTTAGTGCTATCATTCCAGGTGGGATAACCTGTGTAGAGAACCAGCATCAGATCGAGCACTAACAAAAATATTGTACTAAATGGATTTCTGGTCTCATCCAGCAATAAGAAATGAACTCTTTCATAGATTGAAGCATCAGGATAAGTCACTTGTTTCCTATGATAATGAAAAACTTAAAGCACAGGAATTCTGGTATTTTTACTGATAGTCTTCTAGTTTTAGTTTCATCTTGATCATAAAAATAATTGCTGCATAATCTATGTTTGTGTGTGTGTGTGTGTGTATAATATAAGGACTAAAGAATTAGTACTAGGGAAAACAACAATTTACAACTATAGGCATGCTACTATTAATTTAACCTGCTTTAAACACATTTAAGTTATTTATTAAAAGTTAATTTGCTTCTTGGTTTTAATGTTAAGAGTGTCTGTGCCATTATGTCACATGTATATACACATACACCCAAACATTTCCCACTGAACATTTGGTACTTCTTCCCACCCCCCTCAACTGTTTCAATTCAAGAGGACTATTTTAAGCAACTATAACTTGTGCCTGAATTTTCTTATTTGCATTTTTCTTCTCCATCCCTTCTTCCTTTTGGGTAATGTTTGCACTGCCTTGCATTTTAATCAAGGTATAGCTTTTTGAATGGTTTTGGAATTTTGCAAATTAATCCTCCTCTAAATGATAGAATGTGTACAATAAAGACGTCTGCCCAGGATTGAGCCCAGTTAAGTATACATGTGAATTAAAACATCCTATTTTCCTAGATTTTAAAATGAACCTTTATATCATTATTATTTTATATACTTTTGTATTCTTAACAGATTTGGCTACTCTTTTATCTCAAGACTTTTTATCTCTATAAAGTTGCCACTGTATAATCTGTTTGGAATTAATTTGCTCTAAGTCAGGGGTATCAAACTGCTGGCCCACGGACTGGATGTGACATGGTGAAACTGCACCCACTCCATTGCCGGCAATGGGAAAAAAGTTGTGATACGTCGCGACACGTCACATGACGTTGCGAGTTTGACACCCCTGCTCTAAGTCATAAATATTATGAATGGAGAAGAAGTAAATAAACTGTGTTCCCTGCCACACATGTGGGTATCCTTTTCTTAATTCTCCAAAATTCAGAGAAATCCCATTAACTCTGGGAGACGTTTAAAGGATTTATTTGACTTGCTGCCACCATCCAACTCTTTTCTGATTTATAAATTACCTTATTATTCTCGTTTAATTTCTTTATATCTCAGAGGTGAAATAATGGCATAGACACTCTTAACATTAAAACCAAGAAGCAAATTAACTTTTAATAAATAAATGTGTTTAAAACAGGTTAAATTAATAGTAACATGCCTATAGTTGTAAATTGTTGTTTTCCCTAGTACTAATTCTTGTAGTCCTTGTATTACAAGAGACCTTGGGGCTGGAATTTCCATACATAAGCAATGCAATCGTAAAATATGAGGTCACATGACCCTTAGCAACATCAATCCTGCAGTCCTGATTGCTGTTCTAACCCCAGGACTGCATAGGTCGTTAAGCAAAAACCCTTGGACGGCGTGGAAGTCCTAATCAAGAAGGCAGGTGAATACACAGATACCATGAGGGGTACTTCAGGTAGGCACTGCAGAAGATAGGTAGGTGTATAGAGGGTATAAGAATGCTGTGGTCAGGTGCTATAGTGTGTAAATGGGTGTGCAGGTGCTGAAGAAGGCGGGAATGCCATGGGCAGGTGTTACATAGGGTAGGCAAGCAAAAAAAAACAAAAACCCCAATGAGAGTGGGAACAATTTCTGACTTCCTGCTGGCTTCCCCATTGACTTTGCTTATGTGAAATAGGGGGATCTCAGCAATCATAATCACATGACCCGGCTGCTGCAACATTTAATTGCAAGCCATGTGCTAAGCAGGGGTGCTGTGATTGCCACAACTTTGCAGACTGGTCCTAAGTCCCTTCATTCAGTGCCATTATAACTTTGAATTGTTACCGAATTAGTAGTCATAACCTGAGGATTAACCTATTCATAACCTTGTATCATAGATGGAGTTTTTCCTAGGCTAGGACTCTGAGTCTCCCTCAGTCTGGTTCTTCCATCCACACCTCCAAAATCCCTGTCTCCTCTGTTTCTCCCTTCCTCTGGAATATAAACTGGAGTGCTACCCTACACTACCATACTTTGCAATACTACCACCCAATATCACACTCTCCAAGTAGAGATTGTAGGCTTCAAGATGCATGGAATGCTTTTCTTCTCAATTTCAGAGATAGAGCCTGGCTGTGTATACTTTGCATGACCTTGTACTACATCTTGGATAATCTACTGCAGATTGCCAGAGGCATATATATGAAAACAACAGCAGCACAATTCCTTATATTTGTAGTGCCAATTTAATTTTTCACACAAGAAAAATACCAAAACATATTTATCAGCCTTTCACAACTTGGTACCCATTGTGTGATGCATGTAATTCCCATAGGCCATTCTGGGAGGGGTTTATGGGACCTAAAGTCAATATACTGGATAGCACAAAGCTGGAGGACGTACATATGGACTCAAGCATTGCTATTTAATTTTCAGGGAAGACAAAAAAATTTTTAAATGGCATAGCTGTCTTTTGTAAATCTCTTTCAAAGTTATTCCAGCTTACTGAACGGAACGTTAGTAGTATATCTTTGTATATCTCTAGGAGCAGTCTGAATTGGATTTAGAAGAGTTTTTTTTCAACATGAGGAGTATATGGGACTTTCAAGAAGTACCGTTCTTCAGTTGAGATAGCACATTTTGAGCCAGCTTTGTGTATGGAAGAGTGAAAGCCAACAAATGTAGACAGATGAGATTAAGTCTTTTTCACATCCTTTCATTGTACTAGAACTAACTTTTCCAGCTTAATTCTCTCTGGAAATTCTAGCGAAGAATTTTGGGATTTGTCATCCCAAAAAGATCATAGAAGCTGGTACCAGTTAAAATTACTGTTCTTTTCTGCATTTCATTTACTTCACAGTTGGAAGTCATTTGCATTAATTTCTCAAATCTCATTCAAGGATGAGAAGTATTATTGTATTTTCCAGAAAAAAAAGATTGTTGCCTACCATGAAGTCATGAAATAATTAAATCAAGCAAATTGTTTGCAATCCACTATTTGGGGTTTCTGTGACAATTCTTTCATAAGTTACTCTTCAGTTGGGTGGACAATTGCAGTCTGGAGGGGAGGAGAGACAACAGAAGAGAGGCGTTGAAATTAAAGTGAAAACTATCTAGCTTATCTATTTGTCCTTCTTATGAATCAGTGTCCTTAACATAATCTCAAACAAGACAACTCACATTTCTAGTTAAGAAAAGACTAGAGCAAAATCATTTCTTTCTCTACTGTTTGCTGCCTCAGAATATATTGCAGGGCAGGCTTCTCCAAGACATTTCCCGCTGAATGTATTTACCAGCGGCCCTCTTGCCAGTGGCTTTCACCGGCGGCCTCGGTGGCCCTTTTGCCAGTGGCCCTTACCAGCGGCCTCGGTGACCCTCTCAAGATCTCCACCGGTGGCCTCGGTAATCACGGCAGCGACCACGGCGGCCCCTTGCCGGCGGCCTCTATCTCGGCGGCCCCCATGTTGGCGGCCTTACCAGCGGCCTC
>NW_015386421.1:1999315-2068883 GCF_001527695.2 Protobothrops mucrosquamatus
GGCCTGACCTAAGGAGGATTTTATTTAGGGACGATTTTAAGTATAATTTTAATTGGAACACAGCCTCTAATATTTGGTTTTTAATTTGGTTTTAGAAGGGTTTTATTTTTGTATATTGTTATTGTATCTGTTTTTAATATGCTGTGCACCGCCCTGAGTCCTGCGGGAGAAGGGCGGTATAGAAATTAAAAAAATAATATGACTGATTCTCACAATTCTCAGCTTTTGTTAGATATATTAGTTTTTTTAAAAAAAAATCAGAACTCTACATTCTGCATAACTGGTTAGCACTAGATTGGATAAGACTGTTCTAGGGCCTTTTTTAGATGACTTTTTTTCCTGCATCAAGAATTCACAAAACTTATTCAATTGATTAAGATGACATTTCGAACATCATATGCTCCCAGACAGCAGTAGGAAAGGTGTGGAATGCACTTCCCACATACCAGAGGCACTTTTGGATGAGTGCTAGTGATGTCATTGGTGACAAGCACCACTCTCCTCTCCCCTTCCGTGTTATTTTTAAAAAGCATGTTTCTTTTTTTAAATCTTTAAGGAGATTGAGCAAACTACAGCCTCATTAAATGTGGTAACCACAAACATGATTAGTTCCGTTAAGACTACCACACTCCTCCTGCTTCTAATAGTAGTAATACATTTACACTAGATTGCATTGCAGGTATGCTTTTAAATAAGCAAAAATCAATCAATAAAACCAATCAATATATCTAAGAAAGGACTTGGAAGTTCCTAATTCACAACTCCCTTATGACAGATTAACTACATATTGTATAGAATTAAATAGTAAAAGTAATATCTACAGATTTTAGAGAACAGGCATTTACAGGCATTAATTCTTGTCAGTACATGATATGTAATTTGCCTGCTTTCTCATCAAATGTGTTTATACAGTACTGGAAAACTCTTACAAGGTCATCTGTCAGTGGTACCTAACCACCTATTATTTAAGGTGTGCGTGTCCAAGTATATGAACCACCAAATGATGGAATTGAATAGCACAATCTAAACTGATTTTTGATTATGTGTGGTAGAATTGGTTAGAAATTTAAATTCTCTGAGGTAAACATTAATGTGTGAATATTGTTATGTAAACTCCTAATCCTCTATGAATATTACTTGGGTGTTTGTTTTAATGAATCAGGCAAGAGCATTGTTAACTGCAAGTGTGCAGTTCTGCTGCTTCTAAAAAACGTTGATTTTGAAAAAGTGTTTCAAATCTAATCTCTGATTAATGAAAATATAATGCATTAAAGCAGAGAGACTAGAGAAATGTTAAAAACTCATAAAGAACAGATATGAATGAATCTTTTTTGCATTTTTGAAAAACATACAATTGGAAGATTGACCATCTTAATTTATTTGTGTGTGTGTGTCTGTATATGTCTGTAAAGGTGTTTGTGTGTAAGATTCCATGATTATTTAATAGTTTTTTGGTCTGTATTTCTTGAACCTTTCAATATATAACAAATATATTTTATTTTCATAGATCACATGAATAAAATACTTATTAACAATAATAGATGAACATTGTAAATATATATATATATGGATTGCTGCTTAATGAACAATTAAAGATCTAGCAAAATAGCAAATCCATCAGGCTATGCTCCAGGTTATTTCCCATATCATACCATGTCAATTAATACAACAAAGTAACAGAATAACAGAGTTGGAAGGGATCTTGGAGGTCATCTAGTCCAGATCATCATCTGGAGGTCATCTGCTTGAACAGTCCCCTGTTCAAGCAGGAGACTGTATGCCATTTCTGATAAGTGGTCCACTGGTTGTAAAAAAAATGTCATATTATGTACAATAAGAAAATTATCATAATGATGCAATAGATATCAACTCTCCAACTACACACATTCAATAATAGCAGAAACTTCCCAATATGGTTTGACTAGGTTTTATTCAAGTCAAGAAAAGTCTTACCTATGCATATGCATATCATTCTACTGAAAAATACATAAGTCTATCACCTTACCAATCATCTCTCTCTCTCTCTCTCTCTCTCTCTCTCTTTCTCTGCCATTTTCTCCTACTCCTTTAAGTCAATAGACTGTTGGTTGGGTGTCCCCCCCCAAAAAAAACCTTGGGGACCTCTCATCCATGTTTACGGAATGATCTTGACTGCTCTGGGAATAATCGATTCTCACCTCTTAGAGGGAAGGAGCGGGAGATGCAAGTGGTAACTTCAGGCGCAAAAAGGGAAGGAAGGAAGAAGTAGAAAGGGAAGTGAACTAAGGGCTGAAGCTGGCAAGATAGAAATAAAGTTTTCTCAGGCCTTATGGATTGAATAATTCTTGTGCCAACATGGAACAGGTGTCTCTAATGCTGAGTACTAGGAAAGGAAAGCCAGAAACCTGTAGACACAAAAGATTGGAAGGAATGACCTGTGATTTAAACTCTGGGAATTACCATTCCTCCTTTGGTTGTAGAAGACAAGAGCGTTATGCTTCTCTAATTTCCATTTCTTCATTGGCTGGCTTTCTCCCTTTTCAAATACCCATGCCCTCCCTGCCTTGGGATTTCGGAAGGGGGAGATTTCCCTATCTTCTTTAGCTGAAGTTGGAAAGATTTCCCCTATCAATTCTCTCTCCCCCACCATCCATCTTTTTCATTTTGAAATGTCTCTCTCAGCTTTAGACAGAGCAGTTTGTCTTTTTCATGTGCTCATTAGTCATGCACACACCTTCCTTCTCTTTTCTAGACCAGCTCCTCTTTTCTTCAAAGTAAGAACTGCTACCAAAGATGAAATGCAAGTGGTTTCTGAAAGTATTTATTTATTTCAGATTTATATGGCCATCCATCTTACACAATATAACCCTGGGCGGCTACCAATCAAACTCATATATTAAAAAAAACACACAGAGAGAGACATTAAAGAGCACACTGTAATCAGGTACAATAACAATCTTCCAGCAACTGCACATGTGCTGGATTCAATTTTCATCCTAGCTGCCTGCCTGGGGAAAGAATATTGCAGCTGGAATTGCCAAAGGACATGAAGGGTGGATCATCCATCGGCCATTGTCATTCTGTACCTGGGTAGCCCTTTCAATGTATCCTTTCAGCTCTGCCTGGGACCCCAAATAAATTACAAGGCACCTGTGCAGAAAGGATACCTTAATCAGATGGATTGCTGGTCAGAAGCTTGGCTCAACAACAATGATGGCAAGAAGAAACAGGCCTATTAAGGTGAGACCACCAAAGTCATAGAGAGGTAAATGGGTTGTTAAGTAAGACATAGTCTGTCTCACATTGTAAAATATCTGCCTGGTTATCCTGCGAGCTAATAATGCATATAAAACAATAAAAAGGTTGGGCCTATCTGACATAGCATGGCATAAATCTCTGGGAAATTAGTCTGCCTTGTAAATTCTTCTTTTTTAAAAAAATGATTCGATTTCCTGTAGTCAACTAGAACTTTGATAGGGTGTTTCATCTTTTTGTAGAGATGGAGATGGTATCAACACTCAAAGTCTTCTTTGAGGACTGAAAACTCTGTGATATCATTATTCCTTTTGTCTGGAAAATGATACCTGAAAAATAATCTGTAAGGTAGGAAGTCAACCTTAAACTTGAAGCATGGGTCCCAAGGCAAAATTGGAGAACTCAGCCTACATAATAAGGGAATGGGTAGGATCTGGATTAGGGTTTCAAAGTGGATGCCTCTTTGGTTAGTGTTATGGATGTGCCTGCCTGCCAGACCTTCAAAATAATGCCTACTGCTGGCCAATGAAGAATATACATTTCTTTAAAGACATTTTTTTTCTTCCTAATATGTTCATCATGTAAGGATCCACTTTTTTCCCAGATCAACTGAGTGTTAATCCTGGTCCACCCTCACCCAGGTGGCTTTCACAACTAGAACTCAGTCTCCTGGTTTCTAGCCTGGTACCTTAACCACAGACCAAACTGGGTCTCAATTTCCACTAATAAGATATGCCCCCACCCTACACCAGACCCCTCCTCTAGTGGAGACTGAAAAAGTGAGTTATTTTAATCAAAAAACTAGACCTCTGGGGAAAACAGTGGACCAAGGTATGTGTGCATGGGGGGGAATGGTATTTCCAGCTCCACAGGTTTAGAATCTCAAAAAAAAGAAAGTCTGGAAAATTTGAAAGAGCATTTATTTCGAGGATCAACTATTAGTGAAAAAGTAGATTAAAACATTTAGCAATGTGTGCAAATTAATGTTCTCATTTCTGTATACAGAGGGGTATCCATGGGGCAGGGTGGATAGTAAAAAAAAAATCAAGATAGCACTTGCAATGTGTTTGAAGTCCCATTCCTTTTTATATGCACATTACTGTATATTAATATGGGCACAATTTTATTTATTTGTCAACAATAAGGGTAAGGCTTCAGTTTAGAGTTTTGACTGTCATCTTTAGTTTTTTCAAATCCCCAATGCCCCTGTGCAAATGATTAAATTTGTCCATTTATTAGGCTGTACTTAAAAGCATGAAATTTTCTCTCTGATTTTCTTATAATTTATTATATTTTTTGAAGCATTTAACCAATCCCTTTTAACAGGTCTTTTGGTTTATTTTGTGGTCTGCCCGAAACACTTCTTAGTATTTTATACAGTTATTTTAAAGGGCTGTACAGCTCTCGAATTTATCATTTTTATCTCTGAATGTTTGCATTATAATAAAATCTTTTATATTTTAATACTTATTTTTTTTAAAAAAAGATTTGATTTCATCTGTGCTGAGATTGTTCTAGCTTTCAAGATGAGGAAGGATGAATCATCTAGTCACAAGCCTTCAAATATATTCACTTTTTTTCTTCTAGCATTTTTTTGGCAAGTCTGCTTCTTTCAGATCAACCAAACTTTGATCCATTGGTTGCAGTAGGAATTAGGGTTGCCAGGTGTCCACTATTTGAGCGGACAGTCCACTTTTTTCACATTATGTTCACTATTTTTTTTCACAAAATAGTGGACATTTTTTATTCAAAAGCTTTATGATGAAATGGTACGTAATCTAAAGCTGTACAGTCTACTTTTTTTACTACTTAACCCCCCCCCCCGCTTGTCCGCTATTTTTTGGAAGCAGACCTGGCAACCCTAGTAGGAATTGACTGATCAGCTTGCCTGTCATAGGCTGAGAGAGAGTACAATAACTGGCTGAAAGTCACCCAGCTGGCTTTCATGCCTAAGGCAGGACTAGAACTCACTGTCTCCTAGTTCCTAAGCCAGTATCTTCACCACTTTGATAAAGTGGCTCTCACCCAAGCTATATACTATTGTGGGGGTGGGTGGGTTGCTTTTTAATTTTTTAATCACTAACAAAGCCTGACTCTGGTTAGGAGGTAAATACTAGTTGAGACTCTGCTTATAAGATAGATGGTGAAAGTGGAAACTACCAAATCACTGCCCCAGGCAAACTATGTTGTATAAACACAGGGAACTGAGGGTGAAGATTCATTCTCTGAGCTTGTGGGTTGGTTTCTGAAAGTTTCATTACCACACTAGGTGACATCTTCAGCAGGGAAGATCTGTGTCAGTGCTCTTCTGTTTATAAGGGCTTCAGGTGTGGGTGTGTCAAGTGAGAGTCTTGTGATGGGTCAGGTGTGAGTCATCAGAGAGAGGCTTATGATGGGTCTTGTGATGGGGAGGTTACTTCCGATCAGGATCATTGGAAGATGGACTGCTGAGGAGAGGGAAGAGGGGGTTTGTGTGGGTTGTTTGTGGGTTCGTGTTGTCTCTTGTTGGCTGTGCAATTGATTTGGATTCTGGGGGGGTCCATAGGCTGGTTGTAGATCAGTATGTCTGTTGATGGAATTGCTTGTGGAGTGCCAGGCTTCGATGAACTCACGAGTGTGGCAGGTGGTAGTGTGGCAGATGATTTTAGCATTGCTCCAATCGAACTGGTGTTGTTTGATGTCATTGTGGGTAGCGATTAAGGATTTGGGATCGTAGCGTTTGACTGCTAGCCGATGTTCGTGGATCCTGGTTTTTAACTGATGTGATGTTTGTCCCATGGGGAAGTGGTTGCAATTGTTACAGTTGATTTTGTAGACTACATTGTTTCTTTCATCCTTTTGTGTCTTGTCTTTGGTTCTGGATCATTCCTGGTGGAGTGTGGCTGTGGGTTTTTTATTCCTAGGAGTTGGAGAATTCTAGCTGTCATTTCCGACACTCCTTTTGTGTATGGTAGGGTTAGTTTTTGCTTGGCAGTCAGCTGTGTGGTGTATTGTGGTTTGGGTGCTGTGTGTCGGAATACCAAGTTTTTTTTGATAGCCATTATGGAGAAAGACATCAAGCAGCCATTTCTCTTCTGCTTTTTTTAGTGTTGTGGTGCTGCAGCTACAGATATTCGCCACTATTGCAAACCCAGGGAATTTCTGGGAGAGGAGATCTGAGACTTCAGCTTCTACCACATGGGTTCGGCCATTCTGCTCTAAGTAAAATAAAGGCCTGGGGATGTCATACTTGGACTTAAAGAGAACTATCTTCTTGGTAAAATGAATCAGTAGTTAATAGAGCAAAACTGGGAACAAATTATGATAAGAATTGGCAAATCCAGAAAACACCCTGATAATGCAGAGTTTCCCAAAATCGAAGAGATTGTATGTTATCTGAATCCATTTGATTTTCTTTGAGAAATACAATAACCAAGCAATCCAATACAAGCAGTTCTTTAGCCAAACATAGAAGCTATAATCACAAAGGTATTAAAGGGCCATTGAAACTTATTTGGTATAGACAGCAAGGTCCTCATTCAAATAATGTAAATGACAAAAATCACTCACAAGGTCATGAAATGGAATCCAGAAAGAAAACTATTAAAAATTGATTATTCTTTTTCTTCTGATACTTGGTTTCATTAATTCTTACCTATATGTAGAAGGATATATCACAGCTTCCTACTTAATTATTGAGACCTGTCTTAACCCCATGGCATCTGGCTGATTGAATTTGTGCATTTGTTATCATAGTAGTGGTTGGATTCGATACAGAATGTGAGATTGGCAAAGCATTTGGAATGTCACAGCATTCATCAAGAAAGTAGCTACAGTTGTCCATAGTGAGAGCTTGTTCCAACAAAATGCACGAGCAGTGATTTCTATTGACTTATTAAGTAGAGGCTTGACAAAACTCTCAACTAGGTTCTTTTCTCCAGAAAAATTAAGTAGGGCACACATGACCATCTGGCGTCTAGCCAGTATTCTGAAAGGGTGCTGAAAAAGCAACGCAGGCTGAATGAAAACCTCACATCCAAATATACAGGCAAAGTAAGAACAAACAGGATCTGAAGTCATTCCAAATACAGATAGTCCTTGACTTATGAACACAACTGAGCCCCAAATTTCTGTTGTTAAGTGAGACATTTGTTAAGTGAGTTTTGCCCCATTTTACAGCCTTTCTTGCCACAATTGTTAAGTAAATCACTTCAGTTAAAAAGTTAGTAACCCAGTTGTTAAGTGAATCTGGCTTCCCCATTGACTTTGCTTGTCAGAAGGTTGCAGAAGGGGATCACATGACCTTGGGATACAGCAACGGTCATAAGTATGAACCAGTTGCCAAGCATCTGAATTTTGATCACATGATCCTGAGGATGCTGCAAAGATTGTAACTCTGAAAAATGGTCATAAGTCACTTTTTTCAGTGCCGTTGTACCTTTGAATGGTTACTAAAGAAACTGTTGTAAGTTGAGGACTACCTATAATTTCTACAATACAGAACCCATTATGTGTGAATCAGAAAGACCAACACTGAAGAGCCTGTTCTTCACCAATAATCCAAAACTATGTATTGAATGATAGCTATGAAAATATCGTTAGCAAAACATCTAAATGTTCAAATTAATTCTCATTAGAATAGTTGAAGTCCAACAAGTTTTATATTGCCTTTAAATTAAGCTTCAAGTTCCTCAAATGCTACGAGGGCTAATACAGCTCACAATTAGGAAGAGGCTAAACAATCTATGCCTCATTGGGTCATTATTTCAGGGATACTTCCTCACTAGATTCCTCAATGCCCTCAACAATGACAAAGCTTCTAAAGTACTGCTTTCACTGGAAAAGTTGGAATGAAAATAGCTCATGTTGAACTGTATAGCACAGTCAAACATCAGCACAGGAAATGTTTTATGACATTTTGTATAATGTAATAAAGATCTTAGGATAATGTTTTTGTCATGTTTTATAAAATTTGCCAAACTTCCATTCCACAGGAGTCATGGATCCTGAATTCTGGACACATTCTGTAAGTTAGCTCATTTGAAGTACCTTGGTTCAAAAAAGGTACACTTGGTTCACTGTGGTACACTGTATCGTGCAGTGAAAAGTTACAGGAATTAGAATTTTAGTAGTATACTAGACCAGGGGTCCCCAACCCCCAGTCTGTGGACCTGTACCAGGCCACGGCATGCCAGCAATCGGTCCACACAAACAAGGAAAACCACAGGATGCAGGCAGCACACAAAACCACGCCCCCTCCAGTCCGTGGAAAAACCTCTCTCCACATAACCAGTACCCGGTGCCTAAAAGGTTGGGGACCTCTCTACTAGACAACCTGTGACCACTGGGTCATCCTTTCAATGGTATTTCCTTACTAGATTCCTTAATCTCTTCAACGACAAGCCTCTAATATACTGCCTTCACTGGAAAAGTTGGGGTACATTCAGAGACATATCAGCCTTGAAACTAGCCCATGTTGAACTCTATAGTGCATTCAGCAGCACAGGAAATGTTTTATGACGTTTTGTATTATGCCATGAACTATTTAATGTCATAAAATATTTTTATGTCATAAAATATTTTTAAAAATTTGCCAAATTTCAATTTCACAGGAGTCATGGCTCCTGGATTTTGGATATATTCTTTAAATCAGCCTATTTCAGGTACCTTGGTTCAAAAATTATTGCTCATTCATGCACCATTTCACAGTTAAAGGTTACAAGAATGAGTTTTAGGATGGATGGATGGATGGATGGATGGATGGATGGATGGATGGATGGATGGATAGATAGATAGATAGATAGATAGATAGATAGATAGATAGATAGATAGATAGATAGATAGGCAGGCAGGCAGGCAGGCAGGCAGGCAGGCAGGCAGGCAGGCAGGCAGGCAGGCAGGCAGGCAGGCAGAAGGTTATATCAACCTTCACCAGCTTAGTGTTTTGGCCAAGCTAAGAACTATGGGTTTTGAAGTCCAGTACATTCAGAGAGCATTTGGTTGAAGAAGGTAGATAAGTGATACATAGATCATGTGGGAAATTTTTTAGAATATGAGTGGAATTGACTCTTAATCAATATAAACAGGAGGCTTTCCATCATCTGCTACTGCAGATGTTTACAGTAATCTAGGGAGGAATTTTAGAATTCATAATTTCTGATGGCCTTCTAAGTGGGTTTTTTTGAAAGCAAAAAATTGGACATCCCAAAAACTAGATTCCTTTAAAATACAGCAACACCAAGTACAGCTTTTTAAAAACCATGTACTCAGATCAGCTGGCAAGTAATTTGACAAAGAAGTTACATAACAGGGAACCTCCAATTTTATTTACTTATCTTTACAATAATAAAATAACCAAGAAAGAGTTATCCTAATTTCCTAGCTTCTCAAAGGAACCTTTCCCTATAACGTACAAATTCCTTATTTATATAAGGTACTAACAGCAACTGTTTTGCTGAGATAGCAGCTTACATAGTCCTTCGTGGAAGGGCAAAAGAAAAAAGGAACCAGAAAGATTCTTCACTTTTTTATTGCTTCCACTGTATGAATATAACATAATGACTTTGAAGCTCACAAATGCCACTTGATCACTTCCTTTTTTTAAAATAATGAAGAAAAGTTCATAAAAAGGCATTTTTTATGCCATTTGTCTAAATCTTTTAAAAGTGAGCCTTTTTGTTATCCATTTCAGTCCAGTTCAATTTCTCTGCAAAGCATGTCAGCGGAAACTCTGCTCCCTCAAATATGTTAAATCTCTACAGTATATAGAAATCTATATATTGAAACAAAGGGATTACACACAATGGTAATGAGGCACATGGTGAATATAGCAGCCAAGCATATCATGCTGAGACTCTGCAAATTTGAGAAGCATCTTCTCATCCTGTTCAAGGACTCCAGGCTCCCCAAGCTAGCAAAGAAAGATCTACCACATTCCCCCAACAACCTCAAGGAGTCACCAAACATCATAACAAGGGGAGTGTCCTTTCTCCCTTAAGCAAGGGAGAGAGATCCTCCACATGTTGCTGAACCAGAATTCCTAGTATCCTTCATCACTAGTCACGCTAACTAGGTTAAATGGAGAACTGTATTTCAGCAATAACTGGAGGATCACACATTCTCACACTTGCTCAAACAGTTCAAAATACCTCTGTGAAAGATGGTTTTTGCTGGGACACATATTCCCAACCATTTCAAACATTTTTTTTCCTGAACAGCTATTTTTATTTGCATGCTAATTTGATTAATCAGGTAAAGAGTTCTTAAATTGGCAGTCTAAAAAATAATTATTTTCAGTTTCATGTAATTATGAAACATAATGAAGGAAGATTGATAAAGAACATGAATAGTTTCCTTCCTTAACCAATGTTGACTTCTGCGATTGCTCTAAGAAGCATACCTGATGAATGGAATGGAGAGAAAGGCAACTGAATCCCAAAGACCTAATGGCTTTTCTGGATTTGGTCTGCAAAATTTTGGTTTTTTGAGCTTACTGAAACCATCCTTAATTACTTATGCTTCCTCTATAAATAAAAGGCAGGATAGTCCAGTTTCTCAGAGTGGAAGAATGCAGATTCCTGAGCTCCTGGTTGGAACATCAAGTGGTAGGAGACACTAACAAAATAGGCTGAAGTTATTATATACTTTATATACAAGATACCCATTTATTTAGGTGAGGAAGCATTTTGGGAATTACTGCTGATCTCTCACAAATATCTATTAGCAGAATGATGAATAGAAAAATAGAATAAAAAATGCCTGTGATCCCAACTAAGCTTGCTGATCCCATGAAGCAATAAGTGCAATTATTATGCCTCAGTGAATCTTAAAGAAAAAAAGATCAAGCAAGAAATTTCAATTGAGGGAATTAATTTAATACTGGGAGGGAAGTAAGAGCCATATAAAAGACTAACCTTGGAATTGATCCTAAAGTATGAAATATACATAGAAAGTTGTGTTCAAAGCAAAGAAGACTTATTGAATAATGATTGTCCAGAGGAGCCAGTGAGGTGGAGATATAATTTTCTTTAATCCTTTAATGGTTATCAGTTGATGAGCAGCTCAAGATGTCAATTAGCTTGGGAAGTATTCAAATTCTCTTTTATTTAGAAAATGTATTCTTATTGAACCAATTTAACAGAAAATATGCATACATATAGCAATGTTAAAATAATGCCGCATTAAACACTTATAAAATGTCGCAAAAAACATTTGGAAATTATTTTATAAGCAAAAGAATGTAATAATTTAACAAGATTGATTCTAAAGTTCTCCTCCTTACCCCTTTGTCATAAAAAAAGACCAGGAGTTAAACTTTTAGAAGAGGCCATTTAGGTCGAGAAGTCCAACTCCCTACCCAGTACAAAAATTCAAATTAATACATCACTTGTCTGAATTCCATTTGGGTATCCCCTCCAAATATCTGTTTCTACTCTCAAACTGAACTGTTTGGGAAGTTTTTTGTAACATTCAATTAGAGTCTGCCTTCGTCAAATATTCCATCCAGCATTTTGTAATGCAGGATGTACACAATATGACAGAGGATGCCCTGCTTGGCTGAAATCAAAACATACAATGTCTATAGCATTCTCACAACATGTCAAGGAAGTCAATAAAAATTAATCTTTGTGTATCAAGACTTATTGTCGACAATATTACTACACTTTTCAACTCTGAAGTTCATAATATTCATTCTCATCTATTCATTTAACACTTTAAAATTCTTCAGATTTTTTAAGACTAAAACATAAAAATTCAGTTAAACTAATTCTTTCAGAACTCTAGGATGCAATTCATGTGGCCTTTGAGATTTAACCTGGAAGTAAACAAATAGCCCTTTATTATTTTTATCAATTTCAGGAATCATTCCTGTCATTCCTCCTGTTTTTCACTATTTCCTGGTACTGAACATACATTTTTGTTGAGGTACACTGAATAATACAGTGGTATCTCTGGTATCTCAGGATTCATCATTAATTGGTTCCAAGAGGCACAATGAGTACCAAAAAGATGAGTTCCAACCATTTTTTCCAATAAGGAACAATGTAATGAGTTACAAGATAGCCAACACCAATAAGTTCTAGCTTGTGTATTGAGTACCAAATTTGATGAGTTTCAAAACAATTGAGCACCAAGGTATCACTGTAGTTAAGTTACTCTCTTTTGTTTCCTGTTAAGATTTTACTGGAATACTTATTCTGAGCAGCTAATCAGCACTGATCAATTAGTTGCTTGCTGGTCATAAAGAAAGATTATAACTTAGTTTTTCAGTCTTTATGTTTTGTATTTCATCACTAGAATTGGTTTTCAATATCACAATCAATACCATGACCTCATTCAAGGTGATGCTAGCTTACTTCATTTTCCATATAGTATCTTTATTAGAACAGTCTTGATGGATCATCTTTAGTTCTGCATTTTTGTTTCTCACTGTGGCCAATCAGATGCTTCCAAAATGTATCCAATCTCCTTGAAACCCATCCAGATTTGTAACTATCACAACTTTGTGGTAATAAAACGCACAGGTTAACCATGCAATATTAAGAACATATCCCTTTTCCAGAACCAATGTCAGGTATTTCTTTTGGCATGATTATTAACCACTACAGTCTTGATATTGAAACTGAATGTGCTTTTCCATTGCCACAAAACCTAGAACCCAGAAACAATGGATATAAGTTGCAGTACTCTAGATTTCATTTAAATATAAGGAAAAGCTTCTTGACCATAAGAACTGTACAACAGTTGAAAGGCTGTGCTTTTGATCTTTGGAAGTTTTTAGGAAGAAAGTAGAAAGCCAACATTCAAAGACTGGATAATTGATTTTCTTGTACATTGTAGATAGTTAACAAGATGCCCTCTTCCAATTCCACATTTCTATAATTCTATGCATGGTGTCCAACTGAAGAATGCTGTCATAAAAGCAGTCTTCTTTTATTCATATCTGCAGGAATTAGGATTAGACTGCTTTTGAATTAATTTATGATGACATAGGATTGCAGAGTTCCAACTCTGTACATAGAGGATTAGGGTAAATCTTTGGGCCGCTTTTGTTACAGTATCTTTGGGGATGATAGTTAGCAATGAAATTGGAGATTTCCTTCTATTTTGGTTCTGGTAGGAAACAAATTGTTAGCTAACTTATGAATGGCTTTATTTGAGTGGGGCTTCCCATTTTGCCATTCTCTTTTGTTTTTGGAATGGTTCAGCCATAGATTTAACTCACCTTCTAAAAAAAAGGCTGAATTTTGCCCTCTACGCAAATTATGTGTTGGTTTTAAATTTAGCTTATCCTTTGGATGAAATATGAAATGTCTTTGCCTAAAGAAAAGAAAATAGGTAGAAAGGGATATTTTGGTTAGAAGGCTCTTCAGTTTCCTCCTGTGATAGTTTCCCTTCCTGTTAGTCAAAATATTGAGAATTTAGACCTATTTGAAGATGACTTGCATGCTTAGAAAAAATATTCTCCTGTTGACTGCTTGAGCTATGAAAGCAGTGCTTTTCTTCCTTGCTCAACCATCTTCCTTCTAGTGGAAGGTCTCTGATAGAGATGAGAAGACTGGGAGTTACAGGACTAAGCATACTTTATGGAACTAGTAACAATAGGAATAGGATCTACATCTACATCTTCTACCCTTTTCTGTCTTATGATTTGTCCTGCTCCATGATCTATATCTATGTGAGAAGTACCAAATACATAGAAGTTTGATGAGTGATACAATTTATGACTATGTTTAATGATGTCCCTTTGGATTTGTTGACTCACAAACTTCATCTAATATGCCTCTTCTGAAAGAAAAGGGGAAATGGTGCATTAATTAGCAACTTCCGCTAATGGCTACCTCTGCATCTGATTGGAAGTGCTGAGTTTTACACTGCTAAATGCCATTGGACCTGGATGCTGCAAAGACCCAGCAGATGTGGGAAGTTTCAGAAGAAAACCTGGAAATTTTTTATCCTTAAACCCCCAGAAAATGTCCAAAAATGGACTAAAATTTCTTTAGCAACATTTCAGCTATTTTGCTGCCAGATTTCAGTGCTGCAATCTCAGGATGCTGGGGCACTATATTTAATTGCAAACTGCTATAAGAAGGCAATATTGCAATGGCACGTTCTTTTGACATCAAATAACAACCCAGGAGAAAATCCTACCACATTTATGCTTTTTCCCATTGGTTTCTGTTTTCTGGGGCTTGTTTCTAGGGCAGTGATGGCGAACCTTTTAGAGACCGAGTGCCCAAACTGCAACCCAAAACCCACTTATGCATCGTCGGGTGCCGGGTGGGTGTGGCCCATTGGGTGGCCGTGGCCCATTGGGTGGGCGTGGCTGCGGTAGTAATGGCAGATTGGGTGGGACTAAAAAGTTTAATCAATCAATTCCAACTTTGCAAGATCTCCCCCCCCCGCGAGAAGTTGAAATTGACTGATTGATTGAACCTTTTTTTTTGCACATGGCGGCGGAGACCTAAAGCGAAAAGGTTTTATAAAACCCAGCTGAAGGCCTAGGACTGGGGCAATGGCACACGTGCCCACAGAGAGGACTCTGAGTGCCACCTCTGGCACCCGTGCCATAGGTTTGCCACCACTGTTCTAGGGGTTTAACTGAATTAGGCAAGGTTTAGTCAGGTAACAGCCTGACCTTCTTCCATTGCAACTTTTCACTCCTAGTTGAATACATCTACAGTACAGGAAGAAATTGAGGGACACATTTGAGCAAGATAAGTCCAACTAAGCATTTGATTTCTAAGTAGTTCCAGTCACTTCTAACAGTTGAGTTGTTCTCTTCCTGGATCTGCAGGAAGACATGCACTTTATATCCACTTTTTCTGCAATAATAATTATATATTTTTTCAGGAACTTCCATTAAACCCTCTTGGAAATTTGAATGAAATGTGAATGAAAAGCTTTGTCAATTATGTTACTTTCAATTTTCCACTTTTCTGGAGGACATGCTGCAAAGCCAGTTGAAGGAAGTGATTCAAGTAAAGTGTTAGATGAGGTCAGAGTATTGGGATGTGAAATACTTCTTGTTTTTAGTTTTACAATTTTCACTCTAGTCTAGTGAACCAATTTCAAAAAATAAAAGTAGCCATATATGTAAAAAAAATTGCTTTTGCACACATATTTTTCATGTTTTGGACAGACCTTGGCAATAACTGGAGCTGAAAATCTCTCAACAGAAGTGCATTAAATGAGATAAATTCAAAACAGTGAAAAGGCTTGTAAGAATCATCCAAAACAGATATGTTTAAAGTGTAGACTACTGAACCAGTTGATAAATGAATGTCACAGGGAAACAGAAAAAAAACCTAAGGTCTAGCCTTAAATTATATAGAATGAAATTCATATGTGCTGTTGATTGTCTTAGGAAGAATCTGGACTGGTTCTGGTACTTTAAGTTAAGGATTAAAGCCCAAATATTTAAAAAATTCAAATAAAATAAGTAATGGGGATGGCAGTTCTATCTACATCTGTTGCTGCAGAAATATACTTTTACTGACAACCAAAAAATCTGGCTGCTTTAAAAGTAATAATATATACAAGCAGCTCCCCACCTTCCACCCCCCCCAAAAGTGAGCCACATTTGGTTAGATGACAGATTGGTTCATACTATGCGTGGGTATTTAATGCAATGGCCAAATGCAAAAGAGAATAGGTTCCTAAACCCTTATGTAAAGAGCGAATTTCAGCAGGTGAAGACTAGATGACAAGTTATCCAATTATAACGTATGCAAGGCCTATGTCTTGTTTTTTGCATTTAGTGAGAATGATCTGTGATAGCACACTAAGTTTGAGACTGAGGCGTATGCTTTTTGTACCATAAACCCCTTGGTGGAGATGGCCCTTGGGCCTTCTTTCAGCAATTGGTTTATGTTACTTTGCTTCCACCTAGAGGTTAGACTATCATCTATCTGAGGGGTCATTGGTGCTTTCTGAGCTTCTTGTTTCTTGCAGACATTTCATTATCCAAACTAGGTACCATCATCAGTGCTAGCATCTGATGATGTTACCTAGTTTGCATAATGAAACTTCTGCAAGAAAACAAGCAAACTCAGAGAGCACCAAGGGCCCCTCATGGCAATCCTGAACTACAAATATTCTCCTTTATTAGCGTCTGTCTGTCTGTCTGTCTGTCTGTCTGTCTGTCTGTCTGTCTGTCTGTCTGTCTATCTATCTATCGTCTCTTTAGGTTTTCCTTGTATCTCCTTTTCTTCTACATTTCTTCAACATATCCTCCCTAACAGTTAACCTTACATCCAAAATGGAACTTGCTATAGGACCATGATTTTTCTATAGTACAAAAACCATCCTGACCATTTGGAACATGGATGTTTAGGTGCCAACAAGTGTGGAATCCTGGACTCACAATATCCAATGAGAAAAAGACATAGAAAAAAACATGTAACCCAAGAAACATATTCACTGACACAAGTTCTGCAACTGGCTCCATCCAAACAGTTCAATGACTCAAGTACTATGTTATGCAAAAGAAAAACAGTCCTCAATTTAAGCTGATCTCTTCCCTCCAAAACACCAACAATTTCCAAAAGGGAGATTGAAAAACAAAATGAATTTATCTCCATTGCCATCTAAGTGATTATCCCCATTTTAAAAGTAATTATTTAGGGAAAAACTAATCTTTTAAGTGCATGTTTTATTCCTTAGGCTGTGAAATCATCCCAACTTTTGCTAGTGTGATCAAACACTTGATATTTCTATGCTTATCCTCCTTCAGAAGGACATGTGCACAGCACATAATTAGAGAACAGAGGGAAATTCAAAGATATTCACCTGCATTCATAAGACTGAGGAGGTAAGAAAACTTCTATCAAATTAGATCAAAAGCACAACTAGCCCAGCATCATGCGTCCCTCAATAATCAGTCAGATGTTCTAGGAGACCTACATGCATGGCATGACAATAGTAACACAAAATGCCATTGCTTTTCAGCTTCTGTTATTTTGAAGTATCTCTCCTCTGAACCAGGAGGTTCCCTATAACCAGATTAACTGACTTTATCCTTCCTGAACTTATTTTATTTAATTTTAAAGCCATCTATATTAGTTACCATCATAACTCCTTGGGGTAGCAAATTGCATACATTGTTTAGAAAGACTGATTCCAAGTCAATACCTAGACAACCAAAATACTTTTGGTCGGGAAGGGTCTGTGAAGACTATGTAGGCCAACAATAAAGAAGTCATCCTCCACTATTCAAGTGGGCATACTTCAGTATGCACACAATGAAAACTACACATTTTGGTGTAACATTTGCCAGGTTACTCAGACAGGCCAATATTGTAGTCTTTTGAAAAGGCTTATTACTAAAGTGATTGTGCAGGATCTTTTACATCACTATTTGCATTATTACAGAGATGAACTTTTTCAGTTTCTGACCATCTCTAAAAATAATTATGGGAATAGTTGAGCTACTGCCTCAACTTTGCTTATTTGGCAAAGTACCCAGTGTCCTGTTAAGAACCTCCTATCTTAGTTTAGGGCACTGAGCAAGCAAAATGCATATTCACCCTACTGAATGCAAGCTGTGCCCTTGACCTACACAGGATGAGAATTCTTCAACTCGAACTTCATGAGAAGAGTTGCCAGATTTGTACATCCTCTCCATATAAGGAACGGTATGTTAATTAATTTAAATTCACCACTGGATCTCATACATGTATTTTGACTCTTACCAATACAGATAATACATACTTGTGCAAATACTGCATCTGAAAGATAGAGCAGAGACGTAATAAAGAGTCCCTGCTATTCTTTTAAAAAGAATACAGAGGGATGTAGAAACTGTCTGGAAAAAACCAAAACAAAACAAAACCACATATATGGAAGTTGATAAACAAGGGAGATGTCATCTCTTGTCACAGCATACAGAAAAATATACACACGACCAAGGTACTGTTCTCATAAACTAAGCATAGCAGAATGAATGAAAAAAAAAACCCCTCTGTTATCTTCATATTTTAGGCCAGCTTTGGTCCTTATCCAAAAATAAATTATTCCTTCTCCAAAGAAACAAGAAAAGAAACAGTGTCATGCTGTTCAGAAGCATGATATGGATGCTAATGAAAACAAATACTGGGTTATCTGCCAGCAGAATCTGTGGTGAACCTGCAAAGCAGGTTAAGTTTGTCCAACATAATGAGGTGAAATTGATGAATAGTCTAAAAATGTAGCCAGATGAACAGTGGCAGCAGTGGAGGCCCCCTGAGGAGCAGGGAGTCTGAAGATCTAATAGAACTCTCATTTGCTCCATCTAGAGCAAACAGAGATCATAATACTTTGACATTATAGCAGCACCAACAATAGACAAACCTTGGATGAACTGAGAGCCTGCAGAGGGGCCATAGCTGGCCCAGGGACAGGCTAAACGCAGTACTAATGAAAGCATCCCTCCAGGCTTGTTCAAAGGCTAGGCTCCACTGTGCCCATTGATATATTTGCTGTAATTCTCATCTCTTGCTACTAAAAAAAAAAAAATAATGCCTTATACATTCAAACACTGCTGCCACTGGCCTGGCTCCTGTTCCCACTTGGCACACATTTATTTTGTTTCACAAGCCTATTTTTCTTCTCTCCGCCGATGTTTTATCTCTGGCAAAACATCCTCTTGCAGTTCCAAATGAGGGCCCGGCCCTCTTAAACCAAAAGCTGCTGTTCTCCTGCTGGCCCTGGCATAGGCAGACAAAGCAAGCCAGGGAGAGGATCCAAGGGCATCTCTAAGAAGCTGGGATTCTTGCTATACACCTCTTGCTGCCCTTGCCCTTAGCTGGATACACCTGGCTGTGCTCTCTGGCACAGTTGCTGAGCTTTTTCTTCAGATTCCACTGGTGAGGTCTGTGATTACTCGAGCTTTTACCAGTTTACGCAGGAATTCCTTCTCTCGCTGGATGTTGTGTGTCCAGGACTAGAGGGGGAAGAGAGAGGGGAAGAGAGAGGGGTAAAGGAAGAAGAAGAGAGAAAAAAGAATCACACTCTTCAAGTGGTATACATAACCCTCTCAGCATACAGTCCAAGTCAAGAGGTTGCCCTGGACAAGTCTTCCATCAGATAGACCCAAAAACCAATTATTCACATTTCTGATCACGGTACAAATTTCTTCCTCTCTACATATATACATGCACACAAACATGGTACACATAGGTGCCAGAGGAATTAACTACCTTAATAAATCTAAGACAGCCTTTACCAACCTGATGTGCTAGAGACTATCGTTCTCATAATTTTCACTCAAAATATCAGTTGCTTGATGGCTGGGTGTGATGAGAAGTTAGTCTACTGTATCTGAGAAGTAAAAGATTAGGGAAGGCTGGTCTAGAAACAGCTTGATAAAATATTTTAGCTAACGGGGGTACATGCATCAGGTCATATATTATACATTATATAATATTTGAAATACTAGTTACCTTGTTTCTACAGGATAGCTTTAAAATGAAAAAATGCAATTTGCCCTTCAGTATGTGAGTGGGAAGGAGTGCCGTATTTTGTTCTGCATTTGATATTATGCAGAAAGGAATGAACTGAATTGAAAGAACTGATATAATTTAAGTGTAGATATTTAAGGTGAGAATATGAAATTGTGATCACTTTCAGAGCTATCAACAGCTACTTTTGTTTATAGAAATTAATTGCAGAACTTGGCTTTTATAAGAAAACATTCATATAAAGAAATTAAAGTATCTGTATCTTCTTGATTCTTCCTGTATAAAAATATTGAGTCGTTTTGTAAAGAATGTTTCAGCGTACACCCTGTTTCCCATCTCATTTATCATATGGAGTGCTGCACTCCTTTCTTCATGCATTTCAAGGTTTCTGGTACAGATTCATGTTGTAGGAAAAGAAATCACATCAAAGCCTTCAGCCATGGAAATTCCCGAACAACTGCTTAGGCAAGATAGGATATAATGCCTGCCCATTGATATGTCAGGTTTTGTCACTGATGGACAAGCAAAGGAAGATGCAGAGCACAGAAACAGCCCTGAATAGTAGGAGGAGAGGGAATAAATAGCAGTGGAAGAGAAATGAGAAAGAAACCATGTCTGCTGGGCGCACATTGAAAAAGAAATTGGAGAGACGGTGAGTACTGTGCATTCAGAGTTAGGGAAAAGAAGTTTAAAACTTAATTTGTAGCCTCGAAAACCTTTTAAGTTATTGTAGTGAAGTTTTTATAGGGTTACTCAATTTGGACTGCAAAAATTCAGTTGACTACTAAACAGCAGTTGCCATCTGATGCAATAGTCTAATTTTTCATCATTTCGTTACGATTTCTTGACAAATCTAATTTTCTCTATGAATTAGGAGCTTGACCTCCAAATCTACTAATACAAAAAATCGGATTCAAAAGAACTCATTCCAACAATTTCAGGGAGTACCTGTTGGAAGAAATATAAAGATCTTTCCTAGAATTTAATACTTTAAACTTGCTTTAGTTGTTTATTTATGCAGGGTAGCCTAGATGCTTCTCATTTCCTACAAGCTTGATCCAAAGATGTTTGGACTGATTAGTCCAAACTCCATAACTGTATCTTTAAATAGATGAAACAGAAATCTTCATCCATTTTATTTATAAAGTATACAAAGTATGTAAATGTGGCTAATAGTCCCTGATCCCCAGACCTTCTTTCCTGATCTTGAGCTTCTTCTCATGCCCTTAATAGTCTTCTTTATTCCACATATGTTTCCAACTACTGTAAACTTTCATTTATAGAAACAACTAATAGACATTTATGAATATTCTCCCTTAGAAGAAAGAATGAAAGGAAATTACCCCCAAACTAAGCAAATAATTTTCCCCAAGTGGCTCAAATCTTTACCATTTACGTTTTTTTTACCAATTTTACCAATTTCTGCATTTGCACCCCTAAATCTTGCTTTAGCTAATGACTATATCTTCACAAGTAATCTCATTAACTTCTTTGGGGATACTAGAAAGCAAACAGAAACTGATCATGAGAATGCTAGAAGCATTGCATCTAATAGGTTAATCATGCAGAATATTTCAGACATGGTTAATATGGGGCCATGAAGACAAGTTAATCAGTATCTCGTGCCATGGCTGGCAGAGAGTAGCAATAAAGGCAGAGCTTGACCACCAGGATAAATGCTGAATTCTCTGGAAGATTAAAAAAATCACCTAAATTCATTTGGGGGGGGTAAACCTGTCTGAGATACCAATTATAACACTTGGAAAGTGTTAAAATCTAGGCAAGTTTCTGAGATAAGCTTTTTGGACTTAGGCTTCAGTTGTTTTCAATCAGTATCTAGATTCAAATGTTGTAGAAACAGATATTTTGCCTTAGATTTACCTTTTTTTAAAAAAATACTGTTCTTTCATTAAATCTCCTGTGCCCCAGCAGTTTGGTATCATCATATTTTTATGAATATATAGTTAAAAATCTGGCTACTGTTACAAAGATTCTAATCAAATACAGAGCAGGGAAAAGAAATGGGGGGGGGAACCTACTATGCCACTATTCAATTGTAGCAAAGCTATTAATTTTGAGGCCAAATGCCTGCTGCTATATGTATAATTAAATGGTACTATTGCAAAGGGTGAAGAAATTCCCAAAGAGAGACTGAAATAGACAGGCATTTTGTTCAATTGATAACAGACTGACAGCTGGAAAGTGAATGCCAAGCAATTTCTAATAGACACTGGGACCAAGTTTAGAAAAGTTGCATACAACAATTATCATTATCCATAGGTCCTTCAGCTTCCATGTCACATCCATTGCATTGCCGGCTGCAGAAATGTTTCTTTCCTGCTATTGTAAACTAAAAACAGCCATCTCTTCTCTGCATTATGCATCAGTGGCACATTGCCTAACAACCGCTAGTTACTAGGTCCATTTTAAGACAGAAGACTGGATGGCTCTGTCACACCTGTATTCCCTGAAGGGCTGGCTATGTGGGATGCCAGGCTATTAAAAGCAAAACCAAAGCATGACTTTGGAGCAAACACTCACCATTGCAAATAAATGCAACTGATACTTTGGTTCCTGAAAATGTTCCCAGCTTTTGTAAAGCCCTAGCAATCCAGATGGAAAAGAGCAACTCAGTCTCCAACACAAACTAAAGATTGCCATTTCTAGTAAAAACAACAGTTTATTGAAAATGATAAACATGACTAATGAACCAAATGAAATTGCCCTTTGGGAAAACCAAACACGACATAGTGAAAATGGACAAATGGCAGTTCTTTACAAAGGAAACCAGCAATCAAAAGCTTTTCAAACATTTCTTGGTTATTGATATTATATGTGCATTTGGTAATCTGTGTCCTGCTATTGAATTCAAGGCCCTGAATACAATACACATAATACTCCATCTTCTCCTATTTTCTCCACAACAATCATCCTAAAAGAGAATGATTGGCCCAAAGTCACCCAACCATCTTTCATGCCTAAGGCAGGACTAGAACTCTTTTTCCTTATTTCTAGGCCAGCACCTTTACCATTACACTAAACTGGCTCATACCCATGAATAATTGTCCCAGATTCCCTTAACTCAATGATGTCATGTTCAATATTACTGTTCTTTTCCATTATGCTCTTACTGCACCGGATGGACTCTAGACAGGGCAAAAGATATTGTGATGACAATGTCCTGACTACCCTTTTCTTTATCCAAAGAACACAAATTCAAAACTGCTGTGGAACAGCCACAGCTCTCTTGTTGCAAAGATAATATCCCCAGTTATTATTATTGTCCTTGGACCCTGAAGCAACACATGTAGCCTCTCTCCCCTTCGTTTTTCCCTGCCTTCCAAACTCTCATTTTCTGAGGGACTCTGAGCTGCTCTTAGTTTCACAACAAACTTTCTGATAAATCTGAAGAGAGGACAGAAAGAAGAAATTTGTGTTTCTTCCAACAAAAATGTTCCACATGGTGCAAAACCTTTTTTTTTGTCTCCAGGGATCAAGACAGAATTTCTGCAGAATTACAGTATTGATTGGGCGGCCTGATATTTTGCTCCATCAGGACTAACAGGAACATCAGGAAAAGGTAGAAAGCAACTCCACAAAACCAAAGATGAAGCATATTCTGTAGAATACCAGGTGAATCTAGAGGAAAGGCAGAAGTAGCATACATGTGATTTTAATCACTTTTAGTATTTTTGTATATGCAACCTAGAAAAATATGGGAATTAATAAAATATTTTCTTGATAACCCTTATAAAATCTATATATTTTTGATAATCTTGATATGTTCATTGATTAAAAAGAAAATACATACAATATACAAAGATAGCCCCACTAGCCAACAGAAAAGAAATATAAGGAAATCCCAGTCTTTATATTTATCTAGCCAACTCAAATGTCACAAAAATGTGCAAGCTTTTATATCTCTAAATCTTTAAGAGATGGGGAGAGGGAAATAAAACAACCTAACTTGATCCTGAAGCCATGAAAATTGTATAACTCTAATGATAAGATATGGTGAAAGACTCAGAAATTTAAATGATGCTCTATTGGTACTGAAATAGTTTCATCCAGGACATATCTAGGGCTGCTGAGAAGAAAAAAATAAAACACGATTGATACCCAAATTTTGAAAATGTAAAATTCAGATGTTATTTTAACATCCTTTCACTCTTAGACACGGTATGCAGATTCTTCAACTACTGAAAAACATTACAGAAAAATTAATCATTTCTAAGACAATGTTCTATTAAATCACAATAAATACCACGGATAGTTTTATCCACCATAGAATCTGTCAAATCTCATTTTTAAGCAACAGAAATAAAAATATATGGGAATGCCTTGTGATAGCAATTTCAGCCATTTTACTATTGTAGGAGAAAGAAAAAAAAGTTTTCTAAATAATTTTTCCACATAATGTCTGGCTTCATGCACTTCTTTATGTCCCATACTTTTTCTTTTTAAAGCTAAAATCCCCAAATATCATAATCTCTCTTTATAGGAAAGTTATTCTAGTTGCCAATTTTTTTTTCATATTGCCCATTCCTACTGGCTGTTGTCCTGCTTATTTCTCACATCAGCCACATTCCTCACCCACATTTTTTGGACTCTAATCATCCTGTATGATGAATACTTGAAATGTTTAAACTATTTCTAAAACCTCTGGTTAGCCTAATAAAGGTATTGCTCTAAGGAATTTTTCTTTCATGGAAAAGATAATACTGTTTTTTTTTAAGGAGTGTTTGGAAGACACTGAAACCTATTAAGTAACAAGATCCTATTCAGAAGAAGCATGATCTTGCACAAAGTACACTGGCTTTATATTATTTGAAAGACAATTCTCTCCCACAACTAATCCTACCTAATTTGACCTTGACTGACATTTGTTATATAGTAGAGTTGAATTGAGCTTGACTCCTAGTGCAAAGTTCTTGGGAGTTTTAAATAATTGAGTTTTGTATTTTTCCAGCATGTTCTTTTAACATCTCAATCTAATCCTAACCCTGGAATTCCCCATTGGTTCTGTATCCAAGGATTAGCCAGGGCTAACCCTGCTGAGCTTTTGAGGTCAGCTAACTGCTCAGGCATCTTTGTGCAGGATAACAGTTTAAATTACTACCCTTGATAATATATAGATTGTGTATTTATTTTATTTAAAACATATGTTAATAGATTCATGCTTTGAATTTCTATTACAGAAGTTCTAAAGGTAGCTTTTAGCAATAAAACAAATAAATAACATAATGCTAAAAGCAATAAAGTCAAAACCAAAATTAATATAGTTCTGTCATTTTTCTACCTAGACAGGGATCTGTGCTCTCACAAATTAAGTAAATAGTAATATTTTATTTCCAAAATAATCATTTTCTTGCTTTTCCTCCCAGCAAAGCTTTGGGGGATCCCCAATCCAATTCAACATCACTTCTATACTCATCAAGACCTAAGTTTTGTGCAGACATTGTTTGAATAATAGCCATATTTTTCTCTCCTTTTCTGAATGTTAACTAACTTGTGTGAAAAAGAGTTTTTGCAAACCCCAAAAAAGCTTATAAGTGATTATTTTTTTTATGATTCAGTTGGTCAAATAAAAACATTTGACTTTTCTGTGGCTGTTACACATTATTATACTGTATACAACAACTATTGCCTTGTATGCTCAAATTCACTCCAGGTAAAATTCCTGAATTCAATGCATGAGTGACTTGATTGGCACAGAATGAAAGTTGTTGTTGTTTTCACAAGGCATTTTTTCCACTCCTTAAGTAAAACATAGATGTGACAGCTTTAGCCTATTCATTCTCTCATCGTTACGATGATGTGAAAAGTATACTTTGCTGTTTTAATATGCATAAACAAGAATGGTAGGTTTGCTCACATTGCTTAATTATCATCCTGCTCTTTCATGCTGCCAAGGACTAAACAGACTATTCTAGCAGCCATGCCCTGTTGTTACTAGGGTGGCACGTCACTCAACAGAAATAATAATGTTAGGATGGTCTGAGGCTTTGAACAAATCTTTAGCTACAACATCTGCCATCTCAATCCTCTACCACTTTTGTTCCTTGCGTCTTCCTTCTGTTGGCATTGATTAAAGTGGAGGAAGCAGGCAGGGGTCTAGAAATTCTGCTTGATATTGTTCTTAAGACACTATTTTTTTTCTTTTCATTTTGGTATGGAAGTTTAAGCAATTCAAATAACAAAGAGTCTTGTGGTATCTTACAAACAAGACAACAAGTTATTATGGAATAGGCTTTCATTGTGTAGGGTCCACTTCATCTAATGCGTAAGCAGCTTAGAAATCTTTTAATCTCTTAGCTGCTGTTCTGCCTCTTCCTTCCAGGGAATGTTTATCTAATTGCTCAAATTCTTTCATTATCTGGTTTAAATGCTGCAGTATAAATGGATCACAACTCTTTGCATCTTCCAGTTATAATGAACTCTTTGCTGTTCACTTCTGCTATTTCAGTTACATTCTGGCCACAAAAGTAAACACAGTTAAATTTATCCTAATTCTTACAGCCAGTAAAATCACTATCCCTTTAGAAACCTGAACCTCTGTAGGAAAATATTGTCAACATTAATTTTGAAAACTCTTATCCATTTCAGTTGCTGTTCTAAGGAGTGCTGACCATGGCCATAAACTTCATATTATTAAAGTGCATAGAAAATGAAGCTGAACTAGTAATGCAGAAGGAAATATATTAGAAAGTGATATCTCAGGACTGAGATTCCGGAGAAGGAAATAAAAATTATTTACAATTAATTTATAATTAATTTACAATTAATAGTTGCATAGTTAAGATGTAATTTATTTGAATTCTCTAATGCTGTGCAAAGCATTATTTATCTTTTTTTCAGAGACAACAGAACTGTCATCAGATACTGAGAAACAATATGAGGAATCAGAAAGACAACATGAAGACAGTAGGTAGAACCAGTACTGAAAAGATTTCACTTTAATTATTAGAATGCCTCTGGGGAAAGCCCTGTTTTTAAAACATTATCAGATCTTGCTTTTTAGTCCACAGTTTTCTCTGAAAGAACAAAGGCAAGTTATTTTCTTCAAAAAACAGTTCAAAGATTTGATCTACATACTACAGTGGAATGGTGATGATGACAACGTACATCAAGTTAGCATTCTTAGTAATTACATAGATTTTCTCTAAGATGATTTGTCTACAACTGGTCCTTGAGGCCTTCTAATGTATGCCTATTGACACTCTGAGTCCATCCACCTAGCTTTCTCTTTCCTCCTACCTTTCCGGCATTCTAGACTTCTCAAGAATTGATTTTTTTCTATGATCCATTTGTTTGTTTTCTTGTCTATCCAGGACCTTCTCAGGAGTCTTCACACAGAAGTCAAAAGCTGCAATGCTTTTTCTATCCTTCTTCAAACTCAAACTTGAATATAACAGGAAAAACAATTGCATCTAAACAAATCTAATTTTTTTCAAGGCCCTCATGGCTTCTCTAAGTGTTAGTTTATGACATTTTCTTTACACGTAGTTTTGAAATTATGACAATTAGTTCAGTGACTATTCAGAATTACTGCGGTGCTGAATGAATGGTACTTTCACCTGATCTCCAAAGTTACAGCTGTACAGTGGCCCAGTAGTCATCTCTTCAAAATTTAGATGCATGGCATCCTACCTGCATTTACAACTGCAGGGAACTTTAATCCCCCTATCCAGCTTTCTGCCCCTAGTTCTGCATTTTTGGCACCCTGCGCTCTACTGCCTCTACTACCCCCAGATCACAGCTTCACTGTCTTCTTGCTCCAAGCATCCCTGGCCCTTCAAGAGACAGTTGCTGGCCATGTGAGGCCTTCTTTTCAAGTACAAATGAGTTTCCTCACAAGACTTCCGGAAGAAGGCCTTGTGTGGCAGCAGCTGCCTCAAGAATATTCACAATGCTACTACACTACATTTATGAAAAAAGGACTAGGATGTCGATAGGATAGGATAGGAAGGATAGGATAGGATACTTTATTTGGTCAAGTGTTTTTAGATACACAAGGAATTAGTTTCTAATGCAGAAGCATATACACTGTATATGCAAAGCAACAGAGTAATAATTATCATCATTATAATAATACCAATAAGAAAGGGTAGTAAAGAAGATAAGGTACACTATAGTCATACAACATGGGTAAATATACACAGATATTAGACAGTACTGTGAGAGTTAAGATGTTTAGCAGAGTGATACCATAAGGGAACAAACTGTCCCTTGTCTAGTTCAGTGATGGCAAACCTTTTAGAGACCGAGTGCCCAAACTGCACTCGTCGGGTGCCGGGTGAGTGTGGCCCATTGGTTGGGTGTGGCCCATTGGGTGGATGTGGCCCATTGGGTGGGAGTGGCTGCGGTGGTAACAGCAGACTGGGTGGGACTAAAAAGTTCAATCAATCAATTCCAACTTTGCAAGATCTCTTTTTTTCCGTGAGAAGTTGAAATTGACTGATTGATTGAACCTTTTTTTTTTGCACATGGCGGCAGAGGCCTAAAGCGAAAAGGTTTTATAAAACCCAGCTGAAGGCCTAGGACTGGGGCGACAGCACACGTGCCCACAGAGAGGGCTCTGAGTGCCGCCTCTGGCACCCGTGCCATAGGTTCGCCACCACTGGTCTAGTTGTTTTGTCATGCAGTGCCCCATAGCAACATACTGATGGAAAGAGTTGAAACAGTTTACATGTGAGGGATCTGTAGATATTTTCTCAGCCCTCCTTCTGACCCAATCAATATACAGGTCTTCTATGGAAGGCAGGCTGATTGCAGTTGTTCTTTCTATAGTCCAACTATCTGACGGAGTCTGTATCTGTTCTGTTTGGTTGCTGTACCAAACCAGACAGTTATAGAAGTACAAATGACAGACTGAATAATTCTTCTATAAAACTGTATCAACAGCTCCTGGGGCAGTCTGAATTTCCTGAGTTGATGCAGGAAACGCATTCTTTGGTGTGCCTTTTTAATTATGGTTCTAATGTTGGGTGTCCATTTTAAATCCTGGAGGATTATAGAATCCAAAAACTTGAAGGACACTACATCAGTTTATTCATGAGTAATCTCAATAAACTGTATGTGTTTTCCTTCTCCATGTGCAATCTGTAAGATACTGCGTTGTGAGCATTTTTTGGCCTTCACATAGTACAAACGTCAAATAATAGAATCCAGTAGCAGGAAAAAGCATTTATTTCTATTCTGTACTAAAATTATATCACCCACATCTTTGTAGAGGAGGGGCCATCTCCACCCAGCTGGAAACAAATGCAATTAATTAGCTTTATGTGTATTCAGAAGAAATTCCCTAGAGATGAGTCATTGGGTTTTTAAAGGGTGTCCAGGGATATGTCAAGTAGACATTGCGTGTAAATCAATGACACACCTTGTGTTAGGGAACACACGCTGTAGCCTGCAGGTCTGTTCCTTCTAAGACTTAGCACAATAGAACGGCTGGTTGATGGACATTCCCAAAGAGTCTCCTATGAATAAATACACATACACTTGGAACAACATCAGGAAGAGAGTTTCTATTTATTTTTTCTGTGTAAAACAAAGAGAATTCGGGGAGGGGCTGTTTTACCTTCTTGAAACAAAGACTAGGACTTAACAGGGGGTGGGAAGACATTGTTCTACCTGTTTTATGTAGGCAAACTATCCCCTTTCTGATTTGGTTATTCCATTGATTTAATAAATTACTAAGGCACCTAGATCTATTTTCTGCTACTTTTTGTACAAAAAAATTTAAGTAACATGCTATGTCTAAGTAACATGCTATGTCTAAGACATATCTCAGAATGCCCCCCTCTCCATCTCTACCCCCCCATCTTTCTTCCATATATAGCTGCCTTTCCTACATAAACAGGTTCAGTCCTGTTTAGAGGCAGGGAAGACTTTAGCAAAGTTTAGTTCTATTTTTAAAATAATTTAGACTTAGCATTATCAGCAATCCAAATTTAAAAGTGACTCTAAACCAATGTCTTTACCATTAGTTTAAAGTTGGCTAGTTTCACAGCTAAAACTAAAGTATTATACAGATCATAATCTAACAGTTATTTTCTTCTATTACCCAGGAAGACACAAATATACTTTTTGGCTTATGGTGCAATCAGGTCTGTGATAGCTGGGTTGCAAAACTCCAGATGGTAGCACAAAATGACAGCAAAAAGATTTTTAACCCCCTTAATGCTTGGCTGTCATCAAGGCATTCACTGAAGATTGATGACCCAGGTAGCTTTATGTGTGCTGGGCTTTGCTAGACTCCATTCTTCTAACAAAGCAATTCAGAAAAGTCACTTTATCCAATGGTTCTTTTAGGTTTCACACTGTCACACCTATCTTCCTGGTGAATCCCAAAGACTGATTGCTAAAAAGTAGAATTTTTAACTCCAATTAAATTGCTTAAGGTTTTAATACATGTGTAACTATTAACCCTGAATAGAAATAATAGAAGTAAACCAATACACCCTCCTAAGATTTCCCTCACCTTTATGTGTCCCTAAGTTATGATGGTTAATTTTCTGCTCTCTTTCTTGATGCCATCATACTTCTAAAACTTGTACATATCTGGCTAAGTATTACTATCCAAAAATTTTAGCACAAACAAAAATGGCTGTTTATAACAAATAGTGGAATGAGACATCTTGTCAGTAGGAACCGTGTAACATGAAACTTATGGATTTTCTTCATGTAAAGAAAAGTAGAATTATGGTTATCAGCTTGTTCATATCAAAGGATTCAAATGGTTTTCCAAAGTGCAGGGAAATTGGGAAAATATGTGCCCCTTCGTTGTGGAGCACTAATGATTAATTTTTTTACCTCTTTTCTTATCATTTGTGCAAGCTATTGATTTTGGAGTATCATCTGCAGATTTCAAGCAAATCTCATTTTACTTTTCTGGGAGAAGGAGAAAATGATAAAGGCAGATTATTATCCTTTTTACCTTTCAAATTAAATTCCAGGTGACTACCAATAAGAATCATTAATATTAAAAAGAAACAACAAAACACAGATGCAATTTTCTCATGTAGTTAGTTCAACATGGAAAAGATTGAAGAATAAATTATGGAGAGTTGCAAGCAGATGGTTCTCCTAACATTAGAAGTGAAACCTAAGAGAACTTGTGGCTCAGAAGTGAAGATCAATCTTGTCCCCAAATAGCAGGTAATGTGAAAAGGCAACCTACGTGGAATGGATTGTGAGGAATTCATTCTTCATGCTAAAATGCTAGCTTAATAAAAAAAAATCCTTAGGGGAAGAAGATAAAAGATACAAAATAAAGACTGGCCTGTATTTGTTTTCATAATGGTTTTCATACTATGGTGAACAGCTCCTCCACTGTAGACACTGCTGGTTCAGTAAACTTTAGAGATGAAGCCTCTTGATGTCTTTATCTTTAAGAGTTTGATTTCTCCAAGGATTCTGTCCACTTCCTCAGGATTCAGGCAAAACTATTCCCAGATATCAGTTCATGCCTTTACCTCAGCACCTCTCACTAATGTTATCTATAAAGTGCCCTGCTAACAGTTCACACAATTCGTCTGACTGATCTTTCCCTAAAAGAATAGAAGTCATTGTAAAAAGGGTCGATGGAAGCCACTCTCCAGATGCAATAGGGCTAAAAAGGTAATTCTACTTTGCTGCTGTTATCATGAAAGTGTAGATCCAAGTTTGAGGTTGTCCCCATATCTAGATGGATTTGCTTTTCATTTTTTGCCAACATTGATCTAGGCCAGTAGTTCTTAACCTTTTTGAATGAATCGCCCCCTTGAGCCAATGAGGAAGTTGTCATCGCCCCCCTCCCCCAACATAACCTCTCAGTCACAACATAGGAAATAATTCTTCAATTTACGCAAACCCTTTTTTTTGTTTTCTTTAAAATTGTCATCAGGACATATCGATGCAAATCATTTATTTCAAGTCTTTTCCCCATATCTCCCATATTCTGGCCAATGGCGCACCACTGTATGGGTAGAGGCTGCTGCGCAACACGCATGAAGATAAGCGATGTGTATTCACATATGTATGGTGTTCTGTACTGAAGCTAGCTGGAGGAACATTTGAAAACACAATTCAATCCGCTAATAGCGAGCGACCTGATGTTTTTCTACGACAGATATACAGCCATTCACTGTACAAAAAAGTCTCAAAAGTGTCCCCCAAACTTCTCACTCCATCGCCCCCATATTGCCCCCTTTTCATTCCTTCACCCCCACATCGCCCCTTTTCGTTCCATCGCCCCCCTGAAAAACGAAATCACCCCCTGGGGGGCAATATCGCCCAGGTTAAGAACCACTGGTCTAGGCAACTCCTCTAGTGACTCTTGGGCAGCTCCTTAAATAAACAAGGAGGCCGCAGGATTGGCATAGAGAGCTGTTGTAAATTATTTTATCATATGCAAGATTCTGTATGGTTATTATTTTATGCAAAACATTGATTTTACAGATTCTTAAAGTATGTGCATGCCTATTGATCAATATATCTTTGTAGTCTTATTTTTTTCCCAAAGGACTTCAGAAAATGTAGCTTTGTTTAGGATTTCCAATAAAAATTATTCACATCCCTGCAAAACTGTAACCTTTAGCTTTGTTCTTGGTAAGCCTGTTAAAAATGATTTAAAAGCAATTTGAGTCCCTGTTCAAGATACAACTGAATTAATAATAATCAAGTGAAGGGAATGCAGCATAGCCAACCTTGTTAAGTGTCTCATTTAATTCTTTAAACCCTGTTTTTCTTACTGTTTTCGTCACAGCTATTCAGGAAATGTAACCTGCAGGCAGCTATGTGAAATAAACTATGTTATTTGCTTGAATCCTTAGAAGTACAATGAATCAGCAACTGTTGAACTTGCTTGTGTACTTTGTAAAGAAAACTAATAATTTTATAATATTATTTTGTTTCATTTTAAGAAGCCTGCGGAATCAAGCCAAGAGCAATCCACCAACCTATTTCCAAAAATAGGCAGTTCATACCTGATAGGCGCAAATAAAAAATATGAAGATAAGATATCCTTTGTCTCCTAGAATTCAAAGGTTTTTGTTTAACTTCTGAATATAGATTAAACTTAACATAGGTATGTAGGCAATAAATTCTAAACCCCAAATTCTTTACCTCTTTGATGGCAGACATCTTGATGTTCTCATAGTAATGTAGTGGTGCATTGGGAGAGTTCATGTCATAACCAAATCCAGCTACAGCTACTTCATCACAATTATGGAGCACCATGGTAATTGCTACACTTCCCAGAGTAGGAATATTCTGTGGAGGAGAGGGGAATGAAGCAAAACACAAACAATTAAGATTTTGTCTTCTTAAGTGCCAATCTGTGAACAGATCCCAAGTGGGAAATGCAGTGGGACTACTACATCTAGAGATAATATTTTGAGGAACCAATCTAAAGCTCTATTCCAACACAGTGCTAACGTGAATTACGTACCAGAATATGAAGTAAGATTTCATGGTGATCGATAATAGGATAGGAATGCAATGCAGAATGCAGAGGAAGAAAGAGGAAAAGGAAATATATCAACTGTAATAGCTATATAAAAAGTGATAATACATAATTTATGTATATGTTTGTTTTGTTTTTCCTTTTTATGCACATTTTTGTGTAGTCTAGTTCTGTTTTGCTTTTGTATTACTTTTTCTTTTCCCTTTTTTGGAGTTTGTTTTTTAATGTTTTGAATAAAACAAAATTTGAAAATGAAGAAAAAAAGTGAGGTATCGGTGAATAGTTCCATAATTATCAAAGTCAAAGTTCAAAAATCACATTTCTGATAAGTGCTGATAGATAGATAGATAGATAGATAGATAGATAGATAGATAGATAGATAGATAGATAGATAGATAGATAGATAGATAGATAACCTTTGTCATTTTTTTTACTGTGGGCACAACGGCACACATCAAAAATGAAATTTAGTTGCCTATTTTTGGAGAGGCAGTACTGGATTTGAATGTTCCTGCTGGGTAGCTCTTTCTAGCAAGGACTAGTGTATTAAAATTAGTCTCAGATCACCAATATACCGTTAGCATAGTTCTTTTAATATATATGAAAGAAAACCAAGGATGTTTCCTCTTATTCCTCAAATATTTAGCAATCAGTAATTCTAGTAGGGTAGAGGTCTATAGAGATTCTCAATCATCCAGGTCATAGTTGTCCCAAAGATGCTTTTCCACAAGGCAACTGGACTTTCTTGTTTTTCCTTTGAAGACATTTCGCTTCTCATCCAAGGAGCTTGGATGAGAGCCTTGAAGAAGTTTCTGGGATGAGAAGCAAAACATCTTCAAAGGAAAAACAAGAAAGTCCAATTGCCTCATGAAAAAGCATTTTTAGTATGTTTAGTAAGGTAGCTGAGTTTTTAACCTATCATACTAGGTTAAACAGCAATTATTTGTGTATTTGGTTTTTAGTTTGAGTAGCTAAGTTGAGTATCAGAATATATATTATTTTTGTGGGATACATTATCCCTATCAACCAATTGTTTCTTTAAGGGTGCAGAATAGAGGAAGTACCGTATTTTCCAGCGTATAAGACTGGGCGTATAAGACGACCCCCAACTTTTCCAGTTAAAATATAGAGTTTGAGCGAGAGAGAGGGGGGGGGAGAGAAAACTTGATGAGTAATATGCCAAACCACATGTGTAAAGGAATAAAATAGAATACCCGTATTTTCTGGCGTATAAGACGACTGGGCGTGTAAGACGACCCCCGACTTTTGAGAAGATTTTCAGGGTTTAGAAAGTCGTCTTATACGCCGGAAAATACGGTACTCTACTTCTATCTTACATTATATAAATAAGAAGAAAATAGTAAATATCTTTCTGGTTCCTGTATAAGAAAAATTGTAAGGATCTCTGACAAGTTATTAGAAATCACTATTACAGCATCTAAGATAATCTGTCTAATAAAGTCCAAAGTTCCTAATGAATGTATTTCTCTGGATTCATGTTGTTAAGTTTCAAATACAAACATGGTGCCCAATGCATAGGGAATGGAAACTATAGGGTCGTAGGTGGTCCTGGACAATTGCTGAATAAGTCCAGGCAAAATAATTCAAGCTGATATTAGAACAGTACTCATTGTTAAAGGAAGAGTATTTTAAGTGAGAATAGAAGAAACGAGCAATGTCTCTGAGAAAAATCCTCCTATTTAATAATATATCACAGAGTATGTCCACAAAGAAGGACTATAAACTCAAATGCTCATGAAAACCAGACCATATAATGACCACAACTTCTGTACAAACAGAAGCAAATTGTACTTTTTGCTATCTTAATGCTAATTGGATTCAATGATTAACTGATTTATAGATGAAATTGGATTAGATTGGTGATCAAACAGCAGTTCAGGATGTAAAGTTATAATTACTATGCAATGGAGAGAACATGATGGAAGCAAAATAGTCCATTAATTCTGTGGCAAGCACAATTCCTGCTGATGTTCCAAAGTTTTAGTTCTCTGGATCCTTCTCTGGTTATTCTTTTTTTATACAATATATTTTATTAATTTTTTAACATGGTCATCTTAATATTCAGTAAACAGTGTGTTGTCTGGGTTTACATTTAAAAACATTTGCTAACAATTGGTTTCTATAATCTATAATCCACATAATAGCTTTACTTGATTTCCTCTTCTTCCCATAATGTTCTCTTTTACCAACCTTAAGGTAATACAATTCTTATTGTTTGATAGATAACAATTGAGTATAATTTTTTTTCTAATATTTCCGCAAATAATCACATCAATATAATATTTCTTTTCTATCTAGTCATTCTGGTTGCCTCATCATAGATCCCATTTACAGTTCTTGTTTGCATTTGTTTTTCCCACAATGTTCAAAACATTCTTACTGGTTAAGATTTTCTCAAAGTTAATTACATTTAAATATTTGATTCTATTTTTTCTCATGTAAACCATCCCATAACTTTTACCTTACTTAAAGAATAAATAAGACTAAAAGAAGAAAACAAAAAGAACAAGAGTAAAGAGGAATAAAAAGAGAGTATACTATTGAACATCCATGTTTCCCCTAAGCTAATACATATTTATTTCCAAAAAAATTTCATTCTTTTTTACCATAATTAATTTAATCTAATCTTTAAATATTCCATTTAATAAATCCAGTCATCTGATCTTTTAACTCTTATTCAAAACATTTTTTTTCAATCCATTGTAATTTTCTTAAAATCAATCACATTTAAATATCTAAAATATGTCCTTATATATAAGCCATTCTAACTCTTTTATATTACTCATATCAAGAAATAAGATAAGAAAGAGAGAGTACTATGTTATTTGAGGGACTAATCCCTCTTAAAGTAAAATTCATATCCAAAATCTTTCTATTACTTTAACCATATTCAAATAGGTGTTTCTTTTTTAAATATTCTCTCTGATAAGTCCCATCATCTATTTTCTTAATTTTCACTTCTTCTTTTGCCCAATATCTTTAATCAATATATTCTGCTGAATCAAAGAGTCTTTCCATATTCTTGTAGGTGTCACTGTAGATATAAAAAATAAGTCACGTACAATATCATTGTAAGAGGCATTTGCTCTTTCATGTTTGTTGAAAATCTTTTTCTTTCTTTTTCTCTCTGTATCTCGTATCATTTTTTGTCTCTCCAGTTCTAGTGGTGTTCCTGACGTCTCTGCAATCCATTTTGACCAGTCTTTTTTCTTATCCTCAAATTTGTCTTGTGGTCTTAAAGTATAAGTTGCCTTTTCCAAAACCAATATTTCCTGTAAATTTTTTCCCACTTGGGTTAAATCATACTTCTTTGTTCTGTTAAGTTCCATCTTTGAGACTCTATCCTCGAATTTGTGTTCAGTTATCTGTTTTATCTGCTCCGTCTCTATTGTTATTTCCTGGGATTTTTTTTTGTTGTAAAGTTAAATTGGAGATGAATTGTTTTTTGTTTTCAAAGTTATTTTGGATTTCTTTGTGGTTTGAAGTTATTGTTGTTTGAATTAGTTGCAGCATCTCATATGTCTCCTCTTGAAAGGTATTTATTTTTTCTTGATAAGTTCTTTCTGCAAGTCTCTGATTTTCCATAGTGGTCAAGAATCGAGGTTTTCTTTTCTCTGCAAATAGCTTTAGCTGGATGCTTCATCAGGAAACCGCACCCACCCCATTGCCGGCAATGGAGAAAAAGCTCTGATACATCACGCAATGTCACATGACGTCGGAAGTTTGACATGTCTGCTTTAGAGTCACAGTTTAGTAGATATTTATAATCCAAAAAGTTCAAAAAGGTTTCCTGAAGTTTATAATCCTCTTTGTCTGCAACCCAATTTGTTTTCTTTTTTTGTTACAGCTGTTCTCTATTGTTATAGCTTTGAAGGTCACAAGCACAGATTAGTTTTTTCCAGATTTTGCCAAATCCTGTATAAAAGCCATAGCTGTCATAGTCTTTATCCACCACCAGATGTCCGCACCAGTTTATTTTTCAAATTATCAAAATAGAATATTGCCTTTAAAATGAGAATCTTAACCATTCAACAATTCCAAACTTATCCAAATTTAGGTTTTATATTCATTTCATTTCATTTCTGTATGTTTTGGTCCTCCATAAAAGGTTTAATTCGCCGCTTCCGTTAGTAAAAGGGTGGGGCAAAAATCCCCCTCTTCCACAGTCAGAGGTTTTTTGCTTCTTGGGAATTTTTTCCCCCTAAAAAGTTAATAAGTACAATAGAGAAAACCGATGATCTTTCCCAGATTCAAATGCGCTGTTTACAATCAGCTTAAAATAGTGCTTTTTGACTTTGGTTGCTTGTAGCTTGGACTAGACTCTGAAGTTAGGCTAGCCTTTCTCCTGTTGATTTCTGGAAGGCTTCTCCTGGACCGATTGGGTCAACTGCCGTCTCTCTGTGGTCCGCGGGACTTCCTTCCTTCTTTGCCGCCTCTTTGGGGCAGCTTCTGCCCCATTTAGAATCCCCTACAGCAGGGGTGTCAAACTGTCATCCTGCGGACTAGACATGTCATGTGGAAGCCGCGCCCATCCCATTGCCGGCAATGGCAAAACCGGTCCGATACGTTGCGCGACTTCACGTGACGTCGCGAGTTTGACATGCCTGCCCTACAGGAAGAAATTCAGCCAGAGGGCATGGAGCCTCGAAATCCTTTGGCTGCTGTACTACTGCGTGCGACTGGAAGCCCTTCTCTGGTTATTCTGAAGGCTACTACACAAATTAAAATAGCTTTATAATAAACTTTTCAAATAGCTGGCACATTGTGTAAAAATTGTTATACTATTTATTAACAAATATATTGCTTGAAAATCCCACTTTTAGTACAACTGGATGTGGACATCACTTGCTGAACACTTTTTAAATCAGGGTTGTATATGTTCCCAGGCCACCTGCAGTTTGTAATCTCTCCCCCTTTTTGGGGGGAACTCAAGTGCTCCAGATGTTGCTTCAGCAATGTTTGACAGCAACTGCCAAGAAGCAGCATTGTAATTCTTGCTATTTTTCCATACAATACTAAAAATAAAAGAGTATAAATCTTATTTCAGTAATTAAACCAAGCCCAAAGAAAACAATAATATACCCTTCCAGAAAATAGATAATCCCAGAAAGTTTGGTTTGAAATTTATATGGCAATCCCTGTCCATCTAAACGAAAAAAGGTAGTTTTTTAATGCCAAAACATTTCCATCCCGATCTAAATAACTGCATTTGCCACTGTGCATAAAGGAAAATAATATATATTTATTTTAGAAAAAATATTCCATCTTTTACTCCTCCAAAGAATTTCAAAAGCAGACTCTTACTTAAAATAATAAATTTTCATAATGTAGTGTAAATGTATTAAGATAAAGAGGCAGTAACTGAACGACAAATGTTTCATTAGCAATGTTATTTATGATCTTATATGGGCATAAATGTGAATGGAGAACCTCCATTCTTCTATATATATATTTCAAATGAGACAGGGTATTTTCCTATTTTTGCCTGTGTGATTCCAAAGATTCCTGCAGTTGGAATTCAATGCCTGTTAATCATTCTGAAAAAATTAAACAATGGAGAATTTTTTTGGCTGGGGCTTTTTTTTCCCCCTTTGAAGGAAACTATGGCAGAATGGACTCTACCTTATCAGTTGCACTGTTCACAGAATTAATAGTTCAGGACAAAGTTAAGTTGAGACTCTCAGGATAAGAAAATAAGATGATAAGAAGAATCCTAGATGGAGGAGTTAGGGAAGACTGGTTTTCCAATCAAAATGCAAGTAGAAAGAAGAAACCTTTGGCAGAGAAAGCTTTTCCTAATTCTTTCCCCACTATTTATAGTATGCTAATCCACTCTGGCAAACAAACAAACAAATCAATCCATCATAACTGAGAACAACTTCTCTGGAAAGAATCTGATACAGAATAGTCTGTAAGAAACATGGTTTTACTAGCTTACAGCAGAAGGATGTTTAATTATTTAAATCAGAAATTAAAAGATCTACAGTTCTCAGAAAATAGACCAGCCATTGCCCATTGAAAGCATTCTGACAGACTGAATGCAAGTCCTTAGATGCACATGTGGGCAAAACACCCTTAGGACTAAACTACAAAACAACCAGGAAGGTGACAATCCTATGAATCACGGAGACTTCCTGATCTCAGGTTAATCCCCAAGGGAATGGAAGCTGCCAGAACATGACAGAAGTATAAATCCATGACTTGAAATGTAATGCTAATGCAATAAATTTATTAACAAGCTTGAAGTAGCTTGAGGGGCAGAAAGTCATTAATGCTTTTAAAAGCCCAACCTACAATTCTCAATTATGGACAAAAAAAATAATAATGAATCAAACAATTGCAAAATAGTTTTAAAAGCTGAAGGGATCACTCACATCAACTTTCTTAATCTTATGGAAATAAATGTTTAGGTTTAGATTTCATGTTTCACTTTTAGTTACTGTTTTAGTCAATTTTATTCTGTGAGGCTCATTTTTTATTCTATTTATTGTCTTTTTATTGTGTAAATTTTCCATGCTGTCCAGAGTCCGGTTGATTTCAGTAATAAATATATCAGGAAATGTATATAAAAACAACTAAAACAATGAGAATCCAGATAAAGAATTTCAATAGAGTCTCATGAGTCTAGTGAGATATATTATTGGATACCTTAATAATCACCTATTTTAAATTTGATTTAAGCAGCCTGTGGAAGCTGTTCACATCCATGTGAAATTAAATGCTTATTTATATTAGTATTTTATGACGGGATGATTGAGCACTAGGAATAAGAAAAAATGCAATATTAACCATGAATAATTGGTTTAAACAAATAACTTAGGCAACAGGATATTGTTATCTCACAAAAAAACAAAATGCCATATCTTGCCTATAACTCACTAAAATGTGATCTTAAACCAATTTATGTCAGGAAAAATCACACTGTTTCCCTCTACAGTAGAAAAAGTATTCCATCATGTGTGAAAGTTCCACACATATATCTTTTGCTATAAATATGCAATTTTAAAAGCTACTTTGTTCTGCTTCCTAAATATGTAATATTTGTGTAAAGGTTGCAAACAATAGGCAGTCCCGGGGTTACAATAGTAATTGGGACCAGGAATGCCATCACTAAGCAATGCGGTCATAAAGTGTGACATCTTTTCTGAATAACTAATCCCAGTGTCAAGTACTTATTGCTTAATTAGCCACAATATTATTGGTAGAAAACCACATTTGCTAGTGAAGGCAGTAAAAATGTCCTCAGTTGCCCTCATCTTTCTCTTGCCACCTGCAAAGGCAAAATAGTTAGTCAAAATGTTAAGCCAAGAAAAGAAAAAAGATTTCCAACAGAGAGAGCTTACAAGATGGCTTTGAGCATAGCTGAGAATTTGTGTTCCATTGTGTTCCATTTCACAGAACGCCATTCTTCTCTCAAGAGGCCCTTAAATTGACATCTGCTCCTGAACTGTTTCAAACATATATATGTGTCATCTTGCACTGTGAGATGAGTCGCATATAAATTTGATAGATAGATAAACAGACAGACAGACAGACAGACAGACAGACAGACAGACAGACAGACAGACAGACAGACAGACAGACAGACAGACAGATAGATATGTCACCACTATCAAAGTCAGTTCTACTAAATACAGTTGGTAGCAGAGTCAACTGGTTATATTTCAACCAAAGCTATTTTTGATCACAAAACTACCTAGAACATCAATCAGAATTGAAAAAAATATATATCATTGTTGTAACTGATTACATTTTTAATGGTTTGGGCAAACATATTCAGAACATTTAACTGCTGATTGTCAACAAAATTTCCAAAACTATTTCCAAGTTTTAACAGTTTCTGACAGCTCTAGTTTCTCATGCTGGAAGTTATTGATTTCAGCTTAATTCTATGGGCAGCATTTCTCACCAGGACAACAAACTGACTAAAATGACAGCACAAGCTTAGCTTATGAATTACCCAGGACCACACAATGAGTCTATTATCACTCCTAAAAAATAGATTCCAGACCTACATCTGACACTATAATGCACAGAACAAAAAAATAAGATAAACCCTGCACATTTAATATTGATATAAGAAGGATTAATAAGAATATATTGCGGAAGTTAATCAGCACAAGTGGGATTGTACAGTCACAAAAGATAAATAGTCTTATGATAACCATAACGATATGTTCGTTCTAAACCACATACAGCTTTGAAGTTTTAGCTAGCATGTTCCTTTCATCCCCTAAACAGATAGGAAAATGAAATTGTTATTTGAATCATATTTATGCCCCAATACTGATAGTATTAGGAAAGAGGAATAAGATTTCCAGTCAAGAACAGAACTCGCCAAATATTCAGTAAAGCCAAATCTTCAGTTAGTGTCCTCATTTCCAAAGCCAAAGGCAGTTCTGCTTTAAAATCAAGTGTCCCAATCTGGAATGGATCTTTCGCCCATTGTTATTGCATAAGCACTATTATATTTTGCAGTATAATTCAGTTTCATCTGGAAAAAATTATAGGTACAAAGTAGATATAAATGTTCCTACAGATACCCATTTATTAAATCCTGAATGAAATGCTATGGGATTAGCCTTGAACCATTACCCTCTGCCTTCTCAGCCCTGTTGAAAAACCCTAAAATTACAATGTTAATTGGCAGCACATTGTTACCATATGTGGCATAGTTATAGCACCCTGAAGTTTATTTAAGCTTGGAAAGAGGAATGGAATATTTCAGCCCTTTATAAGGAATTCAAATTGGCCCTACCATAGTTATTAAGGACATTATCTACTTCAAGCTGTGTGTTCCTATGACACCTCTTGGTATACCTCTGGATGTATTCATGACAGGCACTCTGTGAGAGGACTCTGATTACACAGGCTTTTATGAATTCTTTAAGACTTTTTGATCTAGTTCTGTATACAAGAGAACATTTCATAAATACAAGTTAACAAAATCCTACTAAGTTGGTGTTAGGAGTGAATCTTCATAGTAAAGATACTGCAAGGTTTTGGCTCACATAACAAGCCTTAATTTCACTCCTAGCACCAATTTAGTAGGACTGTGCTGTGTATCACTCTCTCTGGTAGTGAACTTAACTAACAGCTGCCAGAAAGATTGAATATTATTGTATGAGCCTTCTAAAAATCAAGATAGAAAGTATCAGTGTGTTATGTGGGATTACAAGGTTTACATAAGTATAAAAAATAAGAACAGACAAATCAAAAACATTCAGTGAAGCATTCAATAGCCTTGGAATGGGGCTACCAATTTGAAAAGGAAAATAAATAAAGGGGGGGGGAGGAATGGAATAGAATGAAGTATTGTAAAGGAAATATTAACTAGCCAGAGCTGTGGTTGGTGCTATTATGAATATGATCACATTCTATCTAGGAGTTACATTCAGAAGGTTCATAAATAAAGGTCTAGCTCTATATGTACTGTGATACAAATAGAACTAGAGCCTTATTCACGAACCTTCTGAATGTAACTCCTAGATAAAAAGAACAGAGGATGCATCACCCTAGGACAGGGGTGTCAAACTGCCGGCCCGTGGGCCGGTTTCATCATACCAAAGCCGCGCCCACCCCATTGCCGGCAATGAAAAAAGAGTCGCGATATGTCGCGACACATCACGTGACGTGGTGAGTTTGACACCCATGCCCTAGGAGAACTTTTTTACAGCCCTCTGCATAAAATTTTGTAAACCTGCAGAACTTCATACCCTGAAGAAAATAACATAGCTGGCTAGAGGATTCTGGGAGTTGAAGTCCACACAGCTTAAAGTTGTCAAGGTTGAGAAACAGTGATCTACACAGAAAGGAGGATACAGTACCTCTGTCAGATCCATTATAAAATCTCTGCCAGATCCATTCATGCTTTTCCTTATAGTTACATTGCATATTGTTTTTATATGTGAAAGCACAGCCCATGAATGCATGAAGTTCCTGTTGAATGGAAACATAAGGCCTTGGCTTGGATCACTATTGTCACTACACAAGGAACATTGCCCTGATTTTCCAAATCTCTACACCTGCATCGCTATTTCACATTGTTTTTATATAAATTCCCAGAACATTTAGTTTATTGTTTGTTTCGTGTGACAGAGATCATTGGCAAAATCTGTTTTCTTAAAAGTCCCATAAACTAAACTATTTAAAAAATGTCCAAGCAGGCTTTCGTGAAATGAAACATCAGGTTTTAATTAAAAACCTCCCTGGTTGATTTTGCCAATCTGATATATATATATAAAATACAATTTATCCAATCCTCACAAAGTTAGATTCACAACATATTCTTCCACAGTATCTCATTTCCACTCCAAACAAAATGTAATTGCTTGAATGTTTAAGATAATACATTTCAAAATACAAATAAGAAATACGGTAAATTAAGAAAAAGTGGATGGCAAAGATTTATATGTGTTTTTTTCTCCAAAAGACTAAAAACGTTCCCCTTAAAAATGATGCTGTGTAAGATGAAAAAAAGGTGGAACTTCAATATGCTCTGAATACATATGTATAATCCAGTGTGGAAATTATTTTCCAAAGTAGAGCATATTTTCATAGTAAGAGACCTCTTACCATGAGAGGGAGGGGTGGGCGTGAGGAATAGCAAAAGTTTTATTTATTCCTTATACAGAGAGTACATTCTTATAAACATGCTAACGGGCAGAACATAGTAAGTTTAACTCCTTTACTGCATCCTTTTTCTGAATCTAGCCATTAGTATGTACATGCTTAGTCTTATGAAGTCACTACATTGGCAAAAAGTAAAATAAAATGAAAATAAATACTTAAAGGACCCACTTACGTGTTCTGAGATTACTCCTACCTAGCAAGTATTAAAAATTGACTTACTGCTGTATGAGACCAGACCTATTGAGACAGCCAAGAAACCAACTGTATAGCTTTTTTGATATCTAGTTGTAGTTTCCCCTTTTCTTTCCATTTTTAGTGGGAAGGACTGGAGTACTGTGACCACCTCATTTTTATCTATTAAGAATATGTATTAACAAATTTATCTTCCTGAAACAATCAATATATATTGAATAAGTAGTTAAAATACATCTATAATAAATACAATTTTTCCTTGCCATTCCTTGAATTAAAAAAATGATAATGCTAGGAATAAGACCACAGAATCAATCTGATATGACAATTCTTCCCTGTAAATGCTAAATTCAGGAACTGAACAGACACACAACTGTCTATGAAAATTACTGTTCTTTAAAATGGAACAGAAAAAGAAAAATATATAGGTGGCAGAGATGCATGCTATTTTATCAGTTTCACTACAAAGAGTGAAAAGCATTATATGAGATATTTATGAGAAAATCTACAATCTAGAAAATCTATTGCTGGGTCCCTCAGCAATTTTATTCTATTTTTATTATAGTTATATCCTATTGCAATCTGTTGATTCTTGGAATGTAAACTTTCACATAATCTATTTAACACGCTAGAGAAATTCAATATAGTGCATATTACATTCCAAGTTTAGAACATTTAAATGTATTTGCAAGTATGATGGGCAAAGAATAAAAAAAAAGAGCACAGTGGGAATGAATGCATCCTTATTATCACTTCTTCCCTACTATGATACTAGTTTAGTTTTATTTAAAGTCATAGACCAGCTGCCAGAGAATTCTAAAGGAACAGACAATACAGAGACTAGAGACAAAAAAATTATAGTTTTTAAAAAATAAATGCTATATAATGTTAATATGTAAAAGTTTACAAAGGATCAAGAAAGCGTATTAATCATGTACATAATGTGAAAGTAATTGGACTGTGTAGATTATTAATATTTAAAAACGGCAAGGGCTTAATTTGTTCCCTTCAATAGCAATTAGTCAACATTTGTCTACTTTCTCTAGATTGTCTTCTGCAGATAGACATTACTTTTCTAGTCCATTGACCTCAGGACTATTATACAGATAGTCCTTCCCTTATGATCATAATAAAGCCTGCTCATTACGGTCACAAGGAGTGATGATTGTTAAGCAAGACAGCCTCACTTAATGGCCTACTCCAGGGGTAGGCAACCTTGGCTCTTTTATGACTCGTGGACTTCAACTCCCAGAATTCCTGAGCCAGCCATGCTGAGGAGAAAGGAAGAGGTTTCCAAGCTGAGCTATGCTGGCTCAGGAATTCTGGGAGTTGAAGTCCACGAGTCATAAAAGAGCCAAGGTTGCCTACCCCTAGCCTACTCAAACCTCCCCGCCCTCCCAAACGAAGCTTTCCTCAGCACTGCACAGACCATTTCAGGGAAGCAGAACCAAGGGGTCCATTCCTGGGCCATGTGGCAGTTTCCTGAAAGAGGCCCCTGCAAGGACAGGATGGAGAGGAGAGAGGCTGCAGCATCCCTGCAATCAGTCTTAATAGCAGAGGCCACATCAGATAGCCTGGACACTTTAGCTCAGGGATGTCAAACTCAATTTCAATGCATCAGCATTGCGGTTGTCCTCAGGGGGCCGGGTAGGTGTGGCCAGGGTGGGTGTGGCCTACTGGGTGGGCATGGCTGGAGTTGGTGTGGCCTACTGGGTGGGCATGGCCAGCTCTACATTGTTTGCGTCAAGGGTGCCTGTGGGGCCTGGGCAGGAGTGGGACAGATCTGAGGGTCTCTGGCAGAAGGGGGTGGGACCAGGCAAGTGTCAAGGCATGGTCCACCGGAAGAGCCTCACTGTTCCTCTCAGGCCATGCCGGGGGGGGGGGGGGGCTGGATAGTGCCGCGGCCTTCCCAGAGCCCTGGGTAGCAGAGGTCAAATCCCCAGCCCGGCTCTCAAGCACCCACGGCACCAAGCCCAGCCCCACTACCCCAAGGGGGTGCCCAGTTGCACTTACCTCCTCCTCAAGACTGCTGCTGCTGTGCTTGCTCTCCTTGTGGAGCTAAGACTGAATGCATTTCAGCATAGATGGAAATTGTACATTGGCTCCCGGGCGGCCTGGACTGAGGCCAAGGCAGTGGGGGCTATTCACTCACTGTTTCCAGGATGACTTCGTGGGCCACATGAAACCACGTTGCGGGCCGTATCTGGCCCCCGGGCCTTGTGTTTGACATGTCTGCTTTAGCTTATTGTATTAATTTTGAGCACTAAGCGCTGAACAAGGGGCATTTCAATAAGATATGCTATCCCCTGAGCTACTTGAAAACTTATGTTGAAACCATTAAACAAATTAATGTAATATTCCTAGCCCAGGGGTAGGCAACCTTGGCTCTTTTATGACTCGTGGACTTCAACTCCCAGAATTCCTGAGCCAGCTATGGGAGTTGAAGTCCACGAGTCATAAAAGAGCCAAGGTTGCCTACCCCTGTCTTAGCCTGAAAACAAACACAAACTCTTTTGGTTTGCATTTGCATTTGCTTTCTTATATAACTTATATAAATGGCATTGGTAAGATATTAAATCTTTCCAGGGAACAGCTTTTTGCTACAGCACTTAGAGATGCTAATTAAACAATTAGCTCAATTAAATATTCTTCCTTCCAAACCACATTCATAATAGCAGGAGATTTCTCTCCAATCCTTATGGGGATCAATGTTGAGGACACATTGCTTTAATTAAAATAGGTTTGACTAAACCTAAGGAATCAAATATTAGATTGAAAGACCATAATATATAAGATCAAGTTTGATTCCTTTTTTCCAGGTTAACCAGAAGTTATCCAAAAAAGTCAAGGAGGCTGAAGATCAACTTTGCCCTAAACCTAAGGCAAAAAAAACAAAAACAAAAAAAACCACATGAGAGCCTTTACAGAAGCAAGTGCTGATTCCTGGTGTAACTAGAAATAATATATATTATAAATTATAAATAAATTAAAAATGTTGATTGGACTACATTGGTCTTGGTCTTGAGTCTTTATAAGAGCCATTCTGGGAATTATGAAACCAAAAAAGTAATCTCTTTAGGAGAACTAAGGAGAACTAAAGGAGAACTAAAGTGGATTTGTGAATCAAATTTAGCAAGATGGAATTTATTATTTTCCAGAATATAAAAATTAAAAAAGAATGTAGCCAAAACACAACCTTGTTTAACTTCTTTCTAGATGGGAAGTGACTCAAAAAGACAAGCAGGGGCATTTATAATTTCTTTGAAGGTTCTCTTGAAGGGGGTGTTCATGGTTAAAATTAGGAGTTTTCAATCAACAGCAGATATTGTCAGCTTCATTCAAAAGCCCCAAAAGTCTGATATCACTAGTTTTTATATTGCTGTCCCCTGAGCTACTTGAAAACTTATGTTGAAACCATTAAATAAATTAATGTAATATTCCTAGCCTGAAAATGAACACTTGGCAATTCCCATCTGCTAGGAAAGCTGCGAGTACAATCATAATTGATGATGATGATGATGATGATAATGATGATGATGATGATGATGATAGTTGGAAGGGACCTTGGAGGTCATCTAGTCCAACCCTATACCATTTCGGACAAATGGCTGTCTAATCTCTTCTTAAAGACTTCCAGTGTTGGAGCATTCACCGCTTCTGGAGGCAGGTTTTTCCACTGGTTAATTGTTCTAACTGTCAGGAAGTTTCTCCTTAGTTCTAGGTTGCTTCTCTCCTTGATCAGTTTCCATCCGTTGCTTCTTGTCCTGCTCAAACGTACTCAAACGTAATGGAACACCATATATGTGCATGCCATATATGTGATCTGGATAGTTCTATGGATTTTCATACTCTATTTAACATTAAAATTTGCATACATCTTTCATTTTGTGATTATTTTTTATTATTCCTCAGTGGTTTCTAGCTGTTTTTTTTAACCATCATCAACATTTACTATCAGCATATCGAACACTGCACAAAATCTAAAAGTGAATAGAGTTCTCATCCATTCACTAATATATCGATGAGAATTTAGAGCAGGGAAGAATGTACTAGATTATTAGGTTTGATTCCCCATTTGCAGTACAAAAGAGCGCAAGGGTCATACTGGGGATAGGCTTCAGCATACACTTACCCCTCTGCCCATCAAGCCATTGTTGAAAGGAAGGCCAATAAAGCTGAAGGCTGCCTCCTGTATAAAATATGGATTCAGGATTCGGATCTCATGGGGCTCTCTTGGAACATGGGTCGCCACAGATTTCCAGAAGCCATCAGAAGCACTCTGTAAAAATGTAAAGGGTCATTGCAGATGGTTAGAGAACCCAAGTCCTGATTTCCTTTTGAACTCACCAGAATGATATAAATGAAATACAAATCAGGAATTGCATCTGGAATCTAACTGTTAATTGTGATAAAAATTGGGAAACAATGTAAAGAACTAAAATAATGGGTCTGTTTCAACTAGTCTTATTTGGATCTTTAAGATAGATTCTATCCATAGATTCAGCTATCTTTGGAAATTACACATGATTTATAATCCAGGTCTTGTTAATGAACGCAACTGTTGAGAAAACAGAGGGCGCAATGCATATTAGAGGGGAAAAATCACTTAGTAGTGTAGCTTGGTTGATCTCACAAACTAAGCACATTTGGTTGGAGGATTCTCTGGGAATTCAAGGGCTAGACACGAATTTAAAAAAAACCCTGGAAAGACTAACACTAACAAGTAAACTGCAATCACAAGAACTTGAATTGTGCTTAAGGGCATTTTAATTTTGATTGAAATACTGCACACAACATTTACAATAAATAATTTACACAGAGAGCCTTCATACTTCAAAGATTTTATTTCAAATTCATATTTCAAAATTTTTACACAAGACATGCTCCTCTAATGGAACACAACTCCTTAATAGAAAGAAGAGATGCATTCAAGAATTGCATGGGTATGAACATATATTATATCCATATCCATGCACACTTTGCTTTTCTGAAATAATGAGAAAAATGAAACTTAACTCAAAATATGCTTAGAAGAAAAAAATACGATCCCGCTGGGCTGTTCCATAGACTGACCACCAAGACTGGTAGTATATTCTTTTGTTTTCACAGTGAACTATACAGACAGTGTGCCCTTTGCACTTGTGGACTGTAGGGAAAACAGAATGTCTACAGAAAAAAGCACCTCATAAATCCAGGACAGGGAGAACTCTGACAGATTAGGAAACTAGGCTCTCAGCTCATGTCCAAAATGGATTACATATCTTTATTTACTATAGTTTGGTCTCTGTTTTCTTATGGTACCCAAGGGAAAAAGAATTATTTGAAAATCTACAACTGAGGAAAGATTAGTGGAGACACATCAAGTAGTTACAGAGTGTCTGCTGTAGCATTGATCTCTTCCAAAATAATCAATTTTTTTAAAAAAAAATCTTGTTAAAAATACACTAGTCCTGGAACGTAGTGAGCCATGTAAGATTGGGATCATATTCTCAATGAGCTCCACCAACACAATCCCCAGTGGATCTAGAAACATGCCAATTTCACAACACAGTAAAATCAGAAATTGCTCCAGAGGCTGTGTCTATTTCAAATTAAAACCTGCAAATGTACAATTAACAAACTGTTTTTAATAATTCCCATGAGTCATTCATTATTACTTGCTTCCAAAAAGAGTTATAAAATCTACTGGGATTTAATGATCAGCTAACAAAAAGAATCCAATGGGCACTACTGATTCCTATTCTTTCTTTCTTTTGTCTTCTTTTCTCCCTCTATTCACTGAGACTGTTCTTCACTTTAAATTTTTATGATTATCTAGCAATGGTTAAATTGTATATGGGAAAAATCTTCTTGATAGATGCATTGAACCAGGAGAGTACAATATATAGTCCTTAATTTACGAACACAATTGAACCTGATATTTCTGTTGCTAAGCAAGACAGTTGTTAAGGCAGTAACCCAGTTGTTAAGTGAATCTGGCTTCCCCGTTGATTTTGTTTGTCAGAAGGTGGCAAAAGGTGATCACATGATATTGAGACACTGCAACCGTTATAAATATGAGTCAGTTGCCAAGCATCTGAATTTTGATCATGTGACCATGGGGGTGCTGCAATGGTCATTGTGAAAAACTTTTTTTAGTGCCATTGTAACTTTGGTCACTAAATGAACTGTTGTGTGTTGCAGACTACCTGTAATGTATTTGCACTGTTGGAGAGAGCCTGCTATAACTTTCCATATAAATTCATATACTTACATTAAAAACTTTTGCATAAGGCTGAGGCCAATCTCTATTTGATGACATGGGAGAAGATCATGGCATATGAAGCAAATGATTCATATATAGTAATATTTGCATGTTACATTGTAATAACTCTTGATTATTGCATATGATCAAAGCCAGCAATATTCATATGGTAAACGTGTGTGTGTGTGTGTGTATGTGTGTGTGTGTTTATGAAAAAAATGTTCTTACTAACGTACATGATTTATTACTTTAAAGATGAAACACTCGCCTCTCCAGCACAAAAGAAATATTAAAAATATGCACATTTTGGGGAATCAGAGTTCAAAGAAATATACCATGCAGATCAGCAAGTATTTGAGTATACTGATATGGAAATAAATGTAAATGAAAACTGGATGGGAGAAATGTTGCAGCCTCCTTGGGGGGGGGGAAACCCTCATTTGTTTTTACCCTTAAAATTTAATTAATAAATTGTATTTAATAAATGTAATCACATTATGTCTATTCCCCTAACTAGTATGCATTCTCTGATTGGGTAATATAATTTATGTTTCTAGTTGAAAAAGTAGGAAGCAGTAGGCTGAGGTTGGTAGCATAGATTCCAATTGAAGAATAATACTGTTGGGTGGGTTTTGTCTTAATTTGGGCTTTGTCAGGTCAAAAAATATAGTAACTTTGATTTCAAACTATTAAAGACTTCTTAATAATGAGATTGCAAAATTTATGACCCTGAGCCACATGAAGTCTCCCCCTAAGTCTTGAGCACGATCCCTCTGTGGTGTCAATGATCAAACATGGAGGTGATAATATCAACATTTGGTGGTTCTTTGCTCTCTCAAACCTGGACAACTTGCCATCATTGAAGGAAGCATGAATTCTGCCACAATCCTCAAATATTACTGAGCCGAAGCAGTTCACCATGGAGGAATGGATCAAAAGTCCTATACAGTGACACAAAAAACTGATTACTAGTTGCAACTACTGCAACTACAATTACTAAACCTAAGAGGATAATTAGTTTTTCACATTGGCATGTGGGGTGTTTTTGTGTATGAAAATAAATACAAACTTTTGTGTTTTTTATATTCTCTCTTTCTCTCTCACACACACAAAATTCTGATAATATTCAACTGCAAAAATCTGCAAAAATTAAAAAAAATAAAAATAAAGCAAATAATTTTCTATGCATGAAACATTTAGAACTATAAATTTATTTACTATTGGGATGAAGACACTCTTCAGGTTAGGGAGCTGGAAACATCCCAATAGGAACTGATGCTGTGCAGTTAATCTGACTTTCAAGAAGCAGAAGATAAGAAGACTAAAGAGTAGATCTGCAAGACTCGTGGATTTATCTTCCATTTTATCCCAAGTCAAAATGATACAGTGTTTCCATTCTCAGTGTATTTTGAAGATAGATAGTTTTTGGCCAGGAGGCATATTTTGAATTCTAATAATACACTGTGGCACTCATGTAAAATAGCTGTCAGGACAGGGGCTCATCTTTTCAGTGGCATGGAAAGTGTGACCAGTCTCAAAATATCCATTTCCTTAAAAGTAAACTGATAAGGGAGCTTTCCAAAATGCTCTTTATCCTTCAACTTAGTTTCACTGCTTTTGTTTCCAAGAAAGGCTAACATGACCTTGGGCCAGTCACTCTCTCTCAGCTCAACTCATCTCTCAGAGTTGTGGTGGGGAAAATAGGAGGAGAAAGTTGTGTTGCTAATGTTCAATTCCTTGAGTTATTTGTAAAAATAATAAAGGCAGGAAATCTATCAAATAAACAATGGTTGGAAGCATCACTATTTCAATGAACTGAAGAGGGAAGCTTCAGGTCTGCCTAGAATTTGGCTAAATTGGGCAAAGGACTGGAATCTGGAACACTTTTGCCCCCTCCCACAAGTGAAGTCATATGTTTATCAGAATTATGTTTACAGAAAAAAAATGAGTCAAACTTCTAAAAAGGAAGAGCAAGAGAGGTGCTAGTTATGAGTTAAGGGTTGTAAAATAGATTTGGGAAAATGGAATCATTTTATCCAAGGAAGTAGGCATCAAAGCAAGACATATACAAACTGAGTTTGCTTACACCTTCTCCAGAATCTCCCAATGTCCAATATAGAGTGGAATGTATTCTGTCACTTCAGCAAAGACATGATGCATGGAAGAATATGTACAATATAAACAGAAGAGCAATTAGAAGATGGAATACCTGGTTAGTATCTTAGCTTGCAAGTGAATGAATCTATTTCCCTCTCCTTTGAACTTGTCAACATTCAGCCTTCTCTCTCTACAGGACATTAAAATTGTTTTCATTATCAGATGGGGAGTTGCATTCTTAGAGCTATTTGATTCTCTGGCAAATGCATGTGCCAACGGTAGAGTTAAGTTGGGAAATTTCAGGGAACCCTTCTTGATGTTAGCCAAATGCCTGAACCTGACAGAACTGAAGAAAAGCTCTACTGAGGGTGTTAAAAAAAGAAAGGTATCTCAAGAATTTGTGAAGGATATTAGTACTGCTAATATTTCTAATCCTTTGTGTTAATGTGTTGGATATGCTCAGAAAGAAAATGCATATCTATTTTTCATCACAGAAAGCCAAACAAGAAAGCCTAAAAAAGTACTGTTGCTAAACTCTTTCCAAGCACTTTGTTTACCCATATTCCATTAAGTCTCTTCCCAGAAAACTGACAAATTTTTATATAATTATTTGCAGGAAGGAACTATATTTCCTTCAGTGAGCAATGAACTCTCACAACAAAGAACATTTGTGATCAAAGACAGTTACATTACAAAAGTAGAACCTGAGCAAAACAAACATGATGGAAATTTTCTTGGACGCTCCCACCCTTGGTTGCAAAAAGATCAGGAGGCATTGGATAGCACCATTCCAACTAATACATTGTATTAAAAGATATCAGCAGCAGCTCACTTCATCATAAGAGAAAAATATTCAAAAGAAAAAAGAGAGAGAAATAAAATAACCCCCAATGCATAAAAAGATAAGATAATCTTCATTGTCATTTTTTACTATGAGCACACTGGCCCACATTAAAAATGAAATTCTGTTGCCTGCTCTCAAAAGAAAGTATATATCTAACCATACATGACACACATATACACATGCTATATACATACACACACACACACCCCTACATCCATACATATAATTATTCACCACTATCCATTTTGAATACCTAGCAGAAAGAGGGAACTTGTGAGTTCATAAGATTGATGCTATATGGAACAAAACTGTGACTGAATTTGGATGTTCTGCTTCGGATGACACGAAGCCTCCTCTGAGAAGGTAACAAGGAAAATAGATAGTGAAGAGGATGTGTAGCATCCCAGACAATCCTGAGGACCTTGCTCGAGCATTGCTCATATGCTGTATCCTGGATAGAAGGACATGAACTACCAACAATCTTTTCTGGCATCCTCACCACTCTCTGTACCGCCTTCTTGTCTGAAGCAGTGATGCTTCCAAACCAGACAGTAATGCAATATGACAAGACGCTCTCAATCATCCCTCGGTAGAAAGTGATAAGGACAGGGGAAGGAAGATGTACTTATGTGGGAACAGAGAAAAAAGTTCTAAATCTAAACCTATTATCACGGAGAGAAAAAAGTTATGTAACAAAATAGAAAAATGGGCAGAAAATCAACAATGTGTTTCTTTCTGCCACAGATAGGTGCCAAATGAAAACCGTCACCTATTGTATCTATGGCAGTCACAAAGTGATTAAGAGCAAAAGAATCCTGCCAAGGAGGACAAAATACAAAACTTCTAGGTGAGATTAACAGAGTAAACAGTCTTTACAGGATTAGAATTTGTAGGTGTCATTGTCACAGTTAAAAATAAGAAACAGGTGACTGACAGTATGAAAGAGGGAAACAGCAAAGAACTAGGATTGCAAATTGATCAGCTAAGCAGTGCAATCCTGTTTCTTTATTAATGTCCACCAAGTTCAATGGGACTGTGCATCCTAAGTATGCACAGGATACCACCCTGATGATGAAGCAGACCTCTTGGAATATGCACCTGCATACACACCAATATACTCCACAATTTGAAAAGTCAAGGAGTGAAGAACTCACCACAAGCACTAGTGTGTTAAGCAAGTTAGAAATGTTCATCAGAATTTAAGGGCAGCAGTTTGGCTTTGTACATGAGGCGAAGGGAAGACCACAAGTCACCTCCTGTGTGGAACACCTGCAAATACTGATGACAACCAATACTGATTATGCACAGCAGGGAAGAACAGCACTGAGGCAGGAGCAGGAGCAGGAGCAGGAGCAGATGACTGTGTGCCTGAGACCAACATGATTGCAGGTCTGTTCCCCACCCAGTTCTTCAGGAAGAGGATTTTTTTTTCTCCTTAGTTCTTTATGGAATTTACTCAAGCCTTCACAGAATCCTAGAGTTCCATGAAACCTAGTTTGAATAATCCTGACCTAGAACTTTTGGGTAGAGAAGTATACAAATGAAGCCAATCAATCAATCAATCCTACAAATAGCTATAACAAAGAGTCAGAAAGCCACTAGTAGTGTACTGTGTTGAGTTTCTTATGTATGACTATCTCTCTTCTGGGCAGAAGATATGAGTGTACAATTGTTTCAATGAGTACCTAGCTTCCAGGGAGCAGGTCTGCTCCTTAAGCCATTATGACAGTGGAATTGGAGAAACTGGCTGATTATCCACACATATCCAACCACCAAGAAGAAAAGTACAAAAATAGGGGAAAGAAGTCCTCAATACATTTATATAAGAATATTTTTTGGGTGGGGGGAGTTGTGTCTGTGTAAGTCAATCTCCTCTATAACATCTTGGCTATATTTGTTCTTCACATGTTATATTGTCCCCAACTTAGTGCTCACCAGATGTGTAGGATGTGGGAATAGATCTGGGAACTAAAGGTCAACATATCAGAAAGACACTAAGTTGAAGAAGGCATTCTTATGATGCTCCTTCACATATGCTTTACTTATTTGAATTGCATTTTTCCCTTTGAGATGCATTGATGAAGTTATCAGCTACCTTCCTAGACGAAAATATATTTAGGGGGAAAATCTCAGAAAAATGGATTCCTGAAGTTATGCAAAAATGCCATTAACCCACAAGGAAAGACACAGAGACGGGTCTGCTTAGGCTTATCCATAATTGCAGAAATTAAGGAGATGTCTATAAACACTTTGTTCCTCTATATATTAAAGGATAATTGTACATTATAAACAAAAATATATATTAAAGTCCCACTGCTCTTTTTTTTTTAAAAAAATGTTGCATTTTATTATTTATTGTATTTTAAAACAACTTTTCAGATAGTTATTGCTTCTAAAACCAACTCAAATTTTCAAGTTTCATAATCAGCACTGAGGAATAAGTAAGCTTTGCAGGAGGAAGGATTATGGATGAGACAGTAGCTTGGTTAAGGCCTCCTAGTGAGTTCCTGGACAGAGGTTTCATCCAGACCAGGGGCTTATTTGCAGCTCAATCTCTTACCTACAACACTAATCTTATATGAAGAGAGGATTCTCAGGTTACCACTTCTATGCTCTAAATCACTTCTCTCAACCCCTGCCCCCCATATGTTCCAATTATGCCTCTGCAAGGACAAACATGCACACAGAGCTTTCCCCCAAGCTATGAAATGGAAGACAGATAATGTTAAGCATCCTTGCCACCACCTTACTCAAATGGAAAAATTAAGCAGTTGTCAAGTTCTAGAAATAACAATGTAGGGTTTCTATTACAACTGCATATGTATGAGATACAGTCAATCTTCTGGGTGGTAAAGCATGGAAATTTCTTCAACTAAATTTTAGAAATTTTAACTCAGAACTGTGTTGTGCATTATGACAAACTGTGCTTACAAACAAATTTGTTCTGTTTTATTACTTTTTATACCAGAGATCAATACTGGCATATAGTACCATATACCCTGGATGCACAGCCAAAAAACAGAATGGTTAGATCAACAAGAAAAGACAAACTTTGGATATAAAAGCTGTTGTAAGAGGAGATTTCTGCACTCTATGCTCCAGGAACAAGTATGTGAAAATTACAAAGAACAAGAAGAATTTGAATGGAGACCTGCCCAGAAGCTTGGAGTGTATTGGTGCAGGTAATTTGGGTTTTTCTTCTTTGTAAGAAGAAAGCGAGGGCCGCAGACCCCCCAACCTTCCAGAAATATGTGTGCTTGTTTTGCCCCACCCAACAAGGAATGCAGTTATTCAATCCCTCTCACCACTGCACAAGGATAGGTAGAATTAACACAATGACAACTGGGAAGTTTTCTGCCCAAACATAGCCTGGTTAAATCTGAGGTAAGCACTTCTATTGAGCAACTTGAGACCCATCAGGTTACACTTATCCCCAAGGAGTACAGACAAGGAAGAATGGCAAAAAATAAACTTTAATAAAATAAAAAGGCACCTGACTAAATAATGAGATTCTCAGTGTACTGGCAAAATGTTGTGAGTATTGTGTTCTGCATAATTTCCAGCTGCATGCAATAAGTGATTCCCAAACTTTCAATTTCACCTATCTTAAAGTCTCTCAAGCAAATGTAAGATCTGAGAATTAGAGTTTAGAATTTATTTTTGGACAGAAAGAAAATAGGAAAGTTTTAAAGGTTAGAACCTTATAGGTAGTCTTCAGGTTACAATGTCAATTGTGACTAGGATTGCCTTCTCTAGGTGATGCTGCCATAAAGTGTGATGTCACATGACACATCACTTAGCAACAGCAATCTTGGTAGCCGTCCTAACCCCAGGAGCATGTGCATCATTAAGCAGGAAGTGACAGGAGTCCCAAGCAAGAAATGTAGGGGTGCTATGGAGAGTGGGATTTGCTGTAGGAAGACTCAGTGGAACACAGGCTGACAGCTTCACATTGGTTGAGGGAGGCCTGGATGGGGAAGTGCTATGAAGTATGAGAATCCTGGGATCTGTACTCCATTGTAGGCTCCTTTGGAGAAAAAGTGGTAAGAGCGACTTACTGGAATGACTTGCAATCTTCCCTGTGAGCTTCCCCATTGACTTTGTTTGTGGGAAGCTAGCAGGGAAGGACACAAATGGTGATCACACAACATCAGCTTGCCATGAGGTCGTAATCACAAACTGATCACCTTAAATGTCCAGATTGAGATCACGTGTCTGTGAGGGTGCTGTGACAGCTCGAACTTTGAGGATTGGTCATAAATCATTTTTTCCCCAGCACTATTGTAACTTTGAATGGTTGCTGAACAAATGGATATAATCTGGGGACTACCTGTAACTGAAAGCATTCTATTAGCCAAGCATATTATATGGAATTTCTGCTTGTGAAATCTTATCTATTTTGCTATTTTACGCTACATATATTTCTTGCATGTTTGCCATGACCTAGATCTTTATCTGAAAGGGAACTTTGCACATACCTTCTCCAAAATGGAGATTCAGTCCCCATCTATACCACCACCCAGTAGTTTTTATACATCTTTTCCTACAATATCTTGACAAAGCAAATCTCTCAAAAAATTATTCTAACCACAATACTGGTTTCAGAAATAGGGAAAACAACAAGTAAGCACTGAGTTACATGCAAAAATCTCTGATTTCAATAAGCATGAGTTTGTAGAGTACTGTGTCAACATATATCAGTGATGGTGAACGTTTTAGAGACCGAGTGCCCCAAAACCGCCTTCCCACCCGTCCCCATTCCGCTCTGCCCGCTGGGCCACCCACCACCTCCATGGTCCATCACAGATCACCCAGGTAGCCCAGCAGCACCATGGTGGCCACCTCCTCCGCCTGTGCCCTGCAGCATCATCTGCATGCGATGGGGTGCAAGGACGGAGTATTTTCCCCACTGCCCGGCTACCATGTCCTTGGCTACGCTGCTTCAAGTGGGCCACGCCCAGGGCCGACTCTCCTCCGGGGGGGCTGCTGGTGAGGAGGGGGCTGTGGGAGGAGGCGGGGCTGGGACGACGGTGCGTGTGCCCACAGAGAGGGCTCCGAGTGCCGCCTCCGGCACGCGTGCCATAGGTTCACCACCACTGACATATATCATCCACAATTTAAAACTGTCAATGATCAGCATGGATATGCAGCATATTTTTACGGTGGTAAACAATAAAGTGTCATTTCTGCATGAAGCTATTTCACAATTTATGCCCTTGACATTTTACACAATATTTAGGTATCAATCAAAACAAACCATGAATTTGGCTGATACGCATGGTATTTTTTAATGTGCAATAACTAATTCTTTGAGTTTCAAAGAAGTCTTTATAGTTCCGATACAGTAACATAAAAAGCTTTGGATCTCTTCTGCACTGTCCTGACTGCAATCTTGACTTTTTTGACCACACACTCACAAAATGTTGCCCCCCCCCCCCGGGGTCATATGATCCTGATTCAGGATGATGTCAATCTGTTCACACAACTGACTGCCAAGCACCCCACAATTATATAATATCCATTTGCAATATTCTCTGCTGACTTCCTTAGCTCAGTGGGGAAGCCGGTTGGGAAGGTTCATGCTATTGCTTGCTTGTTGAGATGACTTCCTTTTGTCTCTGGGGGCTGGCTGAAAGAGGGAGGGCTGAAACTCTCTGACAGGCAGCCCGCTTATTCTGAAAGAGTTACTTGCCAAAGGGTATCAGCTCTTTTGTTCCATCCACTTAATGACTCAGGAGATTGCTTAATGACCAGAACTGGGAGTGCCAGAATTGTGGTTGTTGGATGAAGCAATCTTATGACATATTGCTAACGACCGTGTTGCTTTCAAAAGACTGAGATTCTGATCACAATTGTGGTCAGAAATCAAGAACCACCTGTAATCTGATTCAAGCATTTACCTGTATGGGAAATTCCCCAGAAACATATGCGGATTGCCTGCAGTTTCATTACAGAAGATATAATTTTCAATTGCATATATATTGAGTGCTAGGTATAATTTGAATTTTTCACAACACCCCCATTTGCCATTCCAGTGTTCCCCAAGGGCCTTCTCCAGGGAGGAAGATGTTTCATTTGTCGCCAGCTGAATCCAGTCAGCCCTGCCTCACCAACAGGCATCCCAGTTGATCCCCCATCCTTCCTCTTTCCACATGCAATAAAAGCTTATGCTGCTTCACCTCCTCTTAAGAGAGCCCTGGTGAAGCCTCCTCCTTTTCCTCAGCTGCCCCGTGGAATGCCTACCACTTTATTGTAGGGAAGGGATACCAAGGGAGATACAGACCACAAGGAAAATTGCATCCTCCATCACTCTGCCCTGTCCCCAAGGGAGTCCTCCCTCCAGGGAGGAAAGTGACTCACCTGACTGCCAGTGCCCCCAGCCATCCCTACCTTGCCAGCAGGTATCCAAGTTGCTCCCTCATTGTTCCTTCACCAGTCACCATCCTTAAAAGATTACAAATTTCAGCCTTGGTTCCAAAGCAGCCAATGGCTTCTCACTTAGTCAAACTTTGCTACCAGCTGATTAGGTGCAGGAGCCAGAAGAGGAAGGAAAGTGGACAGGGATATCCTTACACTACACAACCTACAGGGATATCCTTACACTTACACAACCTACAGGTTTCTGAGAAGTGTAGTTGGATAGAATGGTGATGCTGGAGCCAAATCCCACGTTAAGTCATGAGTCCTGAATTTTGGATGCATTCCATAAATTAGCCCATTTGAGGTAAATTGATTCAAAAATTGTTGCTCTATGATGTATTACTTCACCCAATCGACAATTACAAAATATCAAAGAGACACAAGAATTTTAGTAGCATACTTAACAACCCGTGACTTGTTGGGTCATCCTTTCAGAAATAGAGTAAAGAATAAGAGTAAATAGAATAAGACAGTGACCATGGGTAGGCCAAAAAGCAGTGAGAATGGGAATAACTTCTGACTTCCTGATAGCTTCCTGATTGACGTTGCTTGTGGGAAGCTGACAGGGAGCATCAGAAATCACTCATTCTCCTCCGCAGTTCCAACCAGGGAACTACTTGTCACTTTGCTGGGGAAAGACAAACAAAAGGAGGTGGTGACCATGAAGTAAACTGCACACATACTCATCATCCCAGTGTGTACCCAAGGGCCCCTTCCCTTCAGGGGAAAAAAGGACTTACCTGTTGACTGCTGGCACACCCAGTCAGCCCTATTTCACCAGTAGACATCCAAATTGCTTTCTTCTTTCTTTCCCTTATTGCCCACTGCCATTAAAATATAGGTAATACTCAACTTTCAACAATTCATTTAGTGACTGTTCAAAATTACAACAACACTGAAAAAAGTGACTTATGCCCATCTTTCACACTTACAACTGTTGCAGCATCCCCATGGTCATGTGATCAAAATTCGGATGCTTGGCAACCGGTATTTATAACAGTTGCTGTGTCTTGGGGTCAGGTGATCAGCTTTTGCAACCTCCTGACAAGCAAAGTCAATGGGGAAGCCAGATTCACTTAACAACCATGTTAGTAATTTAACAACTGTAATGATTCACTTGACAATTATGGCAAGAAAGGTTATAAAATGGGGCAAAACTTACTTACCCAACAACCTAAATTTTGGGCTCAATTGTGGTGGTAAGTTGAGGACTATCTGTATTTGAAATATCAGCTTCGATTCCAAAGCAGACAATCCCTGCTGACCTCTTAGTTGAGGAGGTGAGGTGGATAAGGGGATAGGGATACACCCCTCCACTCCCTTGCACCACAGAACCTATGGATTTTTGGGAAGTGTAGTTGAAAGGTGTGATGGAGCTGAAGAGGCCACAACTTTGCCAAATTTCTCTCCTGTAGCAGTCATAGTTGCCAGATTTTGGGTGGATTCTTTAAGTTAGCCATTTGAAGTATATTGATTCAAAAACTGTTGCCCTATAACACACCATTACACCTAATTGTAGATTACATTTGAAGGTTTCAAAATATCAAACAGATACAAGAGTTTTAGTAGTATATAGATAGGCAGATTGCAGCAGGATGAAATAAGCCCTTTTTTTTGGTCCTCCAAGAATGTTTCTTGACATATATTGTAATGCCTGTAGATGTATCTGGCAAAATTAACTCACAAGAACAAGAAAAAGGAGGTGAAGTAAAGGGAAATTTATGTTCTAGTCCCTGTGTGTATTAATACCTTCTGGAAGTAGTCGGCTTGACAGATCTGCTTTCTGCCTCTCCCTTTGCTTTCCCCTCATGACTGTGACTCATTCTTAAGCATTCTAGAGAATTCATTTCCTCTTTGGTGCAAGATGGATTAGTTTTAACCTATTTGGACTGTGCATCGGTTTTCAGGGTGAAAGTGCATGTTTTTGTGTAGCTTTTGTCTAAAAGGGAATTCAGATGTGTGATGACAAACAATAGTTAATGAGAAAGTATCAGAGGTCACATAAGCTATTCAACAAGGAAAAATTAGTTACTACTTTAGACTGCATTATATTCTAGTCCACCTCTTTATAAAACTTACTAACATGATAGTGAAAGGTCTCTATGATTCTAAAGTGAACTCAGCCAATAATCCCTCAGAGAATAAGCAGAAATAAGAAATATGGAGACAGCAATATTTTCCTCCAATAAATATGCCCTTTGTGTTCACACAACCTCTTCGTATCTCATATTTCAAAAACAAATCATGACTAGTCATCTATACTATATAAAATGGGGAATTTCTCTTATACCATCTAGAAGGAATATTTTGACTAACACTAGACCTTGTTTTCTTTGATAAATAATTATTCATATCCCCAAAATACATTGGTCACTAAACTGATGCACATATAGATTGAGAGGGCAAGGAAGCACATATATTCTCATTCCCTTGATGAAATACAACTGAACCCTACTTGATCCTCAATGGCTCCCCTGCATATTGTGACTCACAGATGTCTGTGCAACAAGCAGTGTTTTAATATAGCTGCACTTGCAGGCAAGTGTTCACTCACCATCAGACTTCCACTAATAAAGGCTATATCCTGATGCCACTGGCACTTCCTCTGTAAATTCATGTTTGGGCAGATTATTGGCGAAACTGGGTATATTCAAGTAAGAGGGAAAAACCTGGAAATTTACCAATATCCAAATAAACATTTGCCCTTGCTTGCCTTCTTGGCCACCACAAAGCAGATGTTCAAGGAGAATCCCCTCCAGGTGATTTTTTTTTTCTGAAGCAAGGAATTATCTTTGAATCAACCAACTAAATAGCTTGTTTGCATAAACCTCAACTCTGCTCCCAGGTTGGCTTAATTATTTCAAAAAAGTCTGATTTAATCTTGGCAGAATCTGTATTTCTGAAATATATTTCTGCTCAATGTGTTCTAATAAAACAGATTTAAGAATGACAATAATTCCCAACTAAAAGCATACTGTCCCCTACATTTGCTATTAAGGATTATAAAACATGCTCTACTAATGCAGCATAGTATATGTTTCAAATAATTGAAAGAACAGAACAAAAAGTAACTTACAAGTAAGAACAAAAATAACCTTCAAAGTTTGCAAACATAAACAAAAATAGTTTCATCATTTTATATTCAAGTACAAATGAAAAACCTCTATAAAAATGTATTTACATATGGTTTCTAAAACTGTTTTGGTTAGGATGCAAGACACATGATGATCGACTAGTCAGTCTCCAAATATATTGTCCAGTCTTTAAGTCTGAATTTATTACCCATGGCTACCCGTTTATCAATCTTATTGACTTTTCCCAGCAGGCAGCTTGCAGAAATGTGCTCTTTTCACTCTATCATTATCAATTATTTGTTATGTGTTGCCATCCCAGATTTCTTATTTCTGTATTAAAAAAAACTTCAGCTGAATTTAATAAACTTTAATGCCCAGGTTATTTGGGGAAGAACTCAGGACCCATTGTTAAGACAGATGCTATTCCATAGAAGTAAGTATACTGTATAAGAAGCATAAATACTGAACGGGTAACTAAGTTCTATTTCAGAAGCTTCTGTAGCAAACTGAGATTATATCAAAGTAACAGCACATGTGAGATAATGTCATAATACAAATCAAGTCCTTACATATAAGCAATTTCTGATGCAAATTGCAGTTTTTGTGGTCACTGTAATCACATACATTTTATCATTTCACCTCTTTGGTCATCAATGTTGTAATTATAAGTGAATAACCCTGAAACATCAGGAATTCCTCCAAGGAGGAAAAAAACAACCTTTATCTTACCACTTTTTCCTTATAAACAATGTACTTCAGCCACTTGAAATCCTGCCACTTGAATCCTGCCAGTACAAACAGGGAATCCTTCTCATACTGCTCAGGTTTCTGGATAGCCCCTTCTGGATACGTTATCCGCATTGTTGTCTTGCCACCAACATCTTTTTCAAAGCCTTTCACTGGAGCAGAATTCAACCTTCCGGGAGATTAGAGAAAAATGATGAATTGTATTTATATTAGAGTTCAAGGTTTTGTGTAACAAAAATCAATGTCAGGAACTCCAGTTCAGTAAAAATTGCAAAGGCATCACACTCAAATTATTGAGGATTATTGCTGCCAATAAAGCAGTAAGCAGTAAATAAAGCAAAAATCAGAACTGGCTGATAGGGCCATTAGTTTACACTATAAATGATCTATTCTTTGGAGGCAAGATATGTGATTATATGTTGTATGGAGAAAGTATTAATATTGGCAAAATAAGTTTATTTTTTATTTAGTTATATTTCACATTCTTGAACTGCCATCCCCCTGAAAGAGGGACTCTGGGCAATGTATAATAAAACTTCAAAATATGAAACATATATAAGGATTAAAATGTTAGAATTAAAAATTTTAAATGGTATAAAAATTTTAAGGAGGCAATAATTAAACCTTGTTAAAATCATGTTATTTCTTGAGTCTTCAATTAAACCAAAGAAGAAGAACAAATTCCTTTAGCAATTTGATACTTCCCATATTTTCCAGCTTACTACAAACAAAACGTGAGAAAAATACTCATTTAAAGATACCAGGCGCACTATTTTTTAATTAAGTTATACAAAGGAATTTCTAGAATCTCTTCTCATTTCTGCATATTATTTTTGCACTTCTTTTTTACAACATAGAAGTTGCTGCTAAAAAGGTTTTTTCTGTACTAAATTTTTAGTGTTATGATTTAATCAAAGTTTTTCATAGAATTGCAGTGTGTTAGAGGTACAGTGTTCAGATAGATAGATAGATAGATAGATAGATAGATAGATAGATAGATAGATAGATAGATAGATAGATAGATAGATAGATAGATAGATAGATAGATAGATAGACAGACAGACAAATACAGCTGAAATGACCTCCTTGAGCAGTTCTATAATTGTCATGTCAATTTATCAACTGGTACCCTACTGTCATAAGTGAAAAAACAATACAACTTTGAGTGGCCAGGATTTAATTTATCTAAAAGTTACACTGAGTATTTTCTATAAATGGAATTCTGGAATATAATCTCTGGAAATAATGAGGTTCACTTGTATCATTACTGCTCTATATTAAAACAAACAAATTGCAGGTCAGGTACAAAAACATTAAATTCAAGATCACATCAAAGGCAAAAGTGTTGTGACATACACTTCAGAAGATAGCTATTTCTATCTTCCTTGCCAAGAATCCCATTTTGAAATAATTTTGGAAAAGAGTTTCTTTCATTTGAGAGCGTAGGAAAAGCCTTGAAGCCTTATCCTTTTATTACCTTCTAAGCTGTTCCTAATCCTCAGCAGGAGTTGTGTAGTAAACAAATTTGGTGTAGGAAAGCTGGGCCTTTTAACCCTTTAATCATTCCTTCTGCTCTGAGCTGAGTGAGTGGTTGAGGGTTGGACACGACTGATGAGGAAGATATTCTGAGCAAAGTGGGAAAACAGGATTGTGGCTTCCACAAAATCTCACTTCCTTATGAACTGCATGCACCCCTGCAGCAACTGCTCCTTAGGATTAACAATTACATGTATAATGCAATATCTTCAACAGCATGTTGGCTATCAATTATGCCTAATTTTAAGTAAAATAGGTTAATACATCCTGGTTGGGAATTTGGGAAGCTTGAAATTGATCATATCTGGCAGGCACCAGATTAGGAAGCTGAACTAATATGAGAATGATGTAATTAGGATTGTTTCAATAAATATAAAATAATGGAGTCTAATCAAAGGGTCATTTCAAATGCTGAAGAAAGAACCAAGTATTCAAACATTGAATAATGGATGGCTGTTATTTTTGTTAATTTCACCTTTTCTGCCATTTATAGTATTATAAATGACAGCTGCACATTGGTCATCTAGGTGACTATACATACACACACACACACACACACACACACGTTTCCCCAAAAGTAAGACCTACCCTGAAAGCAAACCCTAGCTTGATTTTGGGGGGCAAGCCTAATATAAGCCCTACCCCAAAAATAAGCCCTAGTTTTGGGACAAGGCACATGCCGCAGCCAGATGTCCCACGCCCCAACACTTGTCACGCCACGTGGCTCATCACGGCAGTACTGCCGCTCATGGTAGGAAACCGCGCGCTTCGGTCTGTTTCCGACGCTTTGGGCCGGTGGCAACAGTCTGAAGCGCCGCGTGGCGTTCTGCCACGAGCAACGGCAGCAGCATGAAGCACCATGTGTCCTCCTTCCACGAGCAGCAGAAACGCCCTGAAGTGCTGTGCAGCTTCCCTGCCACAAGCAGCAGCAACTGCATGAAGCACCATGCGGCTTCCTGCTATGAGCAGCGGAAACAGTCTGAAGCACCATGCAACTTCATGCCATGAGCGGCAGCAACAGTGTGAAGCACCATATGGCCTCCTGCTGCGAGCAGTGGAAACAACGCAATGCACCACATGGTGTCCGGCCACAAGTGGCGGCAAGCGGCTGCTGAAGAATTCAAGCAGTGGCGCAACAGGTGTCGGGGCGTGGGAGGCCTGGCTGAGGCAGTCCTAATGTAAGACATCCCTCCAAAATAAGACCTATTGCCTCTTTTGGAGACAAAAAATATATAACATCGGGTCTTTTTATATATAGGGCCCATACACTATTTCCTCTTCTCTTTTGCTGAAACAACTCACCTAATAACAATGTCATAGTCATCAATTTTCAAGCCCAGAGATTTGTTTGCTAGAATGCCACCATTTCCCACAATTATACATCGTCGGCAGCTAAGACTGAAAAGGAAATAGAAGAGCAATTGGTTAGACAGCAAAATGCATAGGCACAGTAGTATTTCTGGTCCAGATCTGAGCCAGTCTCTCCTAAAAGAATCAGAAAGTAGTTAATTTGCAATTAAGAGAATGACCCTTAATAGTAATACAGTGATGGTATTGGTATTGGAAGATGATAGACATAAGGTTAAGAACATGTTGTGGAAATTGGTTGGCCCTCTTCTGCTTTAATCTAATTTAAAACTTAGTTTATGATCTTTTCCACAGTTAGCCCTTGGCCATGTCTTTGTTTATAACTGAGCTCTTCCATCTCCTTGTGGCAATACAAGTAGTCCTTGACTTACAACTGTTTGTTTGGGCCTGAAAAAAGTGACTTATGACCATTTCTCACACATGTTGCAGCATTCCCATGGTCACGGGATCAAAATTTGGATGCTTGGCAACTGGTTCGTATTTATGATGGTTGCAGTATCCTACGGTCATGTGATCATGTTTTGTGACCTTCTGACAAGCAAAGTCAATGGGGAAGCCAGATTCACTTAACAACTGTGTTACTAACTTAACAACTGTAGTGACTCACTTAACAACTGTGGAAAGAAGGGTCGTAAAATAGAACAAAACTCACTTAAAAAATGTCTTGCTTAGCAATGTAAATTTTGGGCTCAATTGTGGTTGCAAGTCGAGGACTACCTCTAATAGGATCAATTTGGTTTCTGTGTACTCCAAGGGTGTCATTTTGCAACATTTTGCAAAATTTACAGGAGTGTCAAAGTTACTTTCAACTGATTGTAGCTTGTCAAGGATACCAATAAAAGAGAATATTTGTAGTTCAGGGTTGAAATGAGGGGTCCTTGGTGCTCTTTGAGCTTGGTTGTTTTCTTGCAGACGTTTCATTATCCAAACTAGGTAATACCATCAGTGCTAATGATGATGATACCTAGTTAGGGTAATGAAATATCTGCAAGAAAATAACAGAACTCAGAGTGCACCAAGGACTCCTCATGTCAAGGATACAATGTTTTTCTTGGCAATGGACTGCTAGAGATCAAATGTAAAGAATACTGTAAATTACTATAAAGAATAATCTACACTTCAAAAGAAGTACAGAGTGGTGGAATATAATTTAGGTTTCTAGTTAACTTGTTTTTTTTCTATATATTTTACCTACTCATGTAGAATAATATACTTTGTGGAGTTAGGGATACTAATATTAGTTTACCTATATCTGAATATTATCCTGGGATTAGGTTTGGGAAGTCCGGGGGGTGGGCGGGTGGGGGGTGGGGTTTTTTTCATATAGCATTGTGAAATACCTGTGATGTTTTTTTTATGATGAAAATAATAAAAATTTTATATTGAAAAAAAAAAGAATAATCTACACTTGATCTGTAGCAATGGATTGTTAGTATATTTGAATTAATCTTTTTTTACAGATCTGGACAAATGTTCTGATTTCCCCCTCCTCCTCATCTGTATATCATTAATATTTTCTCTCAACACAGAGACACCTACTTTGTTTAACAAAACATAAAGTAAGAAAGGAGGAACTGAAATACTGTAAGATGAATATAAATTAAGATAGTCCATATGCCATGTATACCTTCCGTACACAAGGATTATTCCACACCAAAATTTGGCAGCAAAATGTTTGAAATCTGGTGATGATTTTTTGCTCTGTAATACCAATTCTGCCACAATCCCTGACAAAAGGACACAAATTTCCCAAAAGAGTGATTTCAGACTGTGTCACGGGGTTTGAGAAGAACTGGAAATTAAGTGGCTTTCTTTCTTGAAGGTCTTCTATTCCCATTCCCATTCTTAAAATCTGCTACCCTGCCTACAAAACGACTTGCCTTCTGCAACTGTACTGAAGATCAGATGGCTGGATTGCAGTCCCTGATCTGTCAAATATTGCCTGTACCTGCCATAAATATAAAGATGTGTAGAAAAACTTTGTAATTAGTCTTAAAAGAGTATTACCATAGAGCAAAAAGTACAAAATAACAGTAGACTTGCCAATTACAAAGGTATCGTTACATAAAACAAAACCATTAGGAATATTTGGGAACAACTAAGGTAGTGCCTGAATTTGCATCTTGTACGTTACTAAGTCTCAATTTTGTGCTGTAATTTCTTTTTATTGAGTACATCATTAATTTATTTAATTGTATGCTGCCTTATCAATTACCCCAGGAAGCTTACGCCCATAAAAATAATAAGGCATAGAATTAAAATCACATTAATAAAAGCATAATCACTACCCTCCCTATCTAACATTGCCACCAATGAAATGGAACTCCCTTCTGAAAAGCACTGCCTTAATGGATTTATTGAGTACAACGGAGAGGAAGGCAGTGTGTTCCATACTGAGGCTATCATGAGGCGACAATCCGTTTCTAGTTCCTATCCTCTTAGTGTGATTTATCTTATCCCTATCTCTCAGTCAAAACGTTTCTTCAATTTTAGGATGAGAAAGTGGTTTTACTTCAATCCCACAAGTGGAAAAAGTTGAAAACAACATTTGATTAAAATTATCTGACCGTAGAACAGGGATTAGCAACCTACAGTTCATGGGTTGGATGTGACCCATTATCCAAAGTGATCCAGCTCACAATCCCAATAAAAATATGCCCACCTGAACCATGAGAGAGGCGGAGAGAGCAACTACCTGTTCAGCTGCTCATGTGAGCCCTCTCCACATCCATGGCTACGAAGTCATTTTGGTGATGATTTCACTAGCCACCCTTAGTTCAAATGGAGCCACAAGTCCTCTGCCTGGACCAGTGAGAATGAATGGTGAGGCGGAGAAGGGAAGAGGAAATGGTGATAGTGGCATAGCCTCTGATCCTAACCAAGGGAAAGTTGCAATTCCTGTCCTGTAGTAATAACCTCTCAATGTAATGAATTAATAGAAAGAAAATCCATATATCCATTAGATGTGAAATGGATTTTTTGCATTTGTGAAATAACCTAATTTGATTTTGATTTTGATTTTGATTTTATTAGATTTATACCCCGCCCTTCTCCTGGCGGACCCAGGGCGGCTTACAGCAAGCTAAAAACATAACAACTCTACAAACACCGTTTTAAAAATATAATTAAAAGAAATATTAATTTTGCCGTTTCATTTAAAATTTTGTTAACACCCAATATAAAATCAAATTAAAATCCAATCTAAAATACCCCTCAGGCCAGCCCCGCTAGCTGGAATAGCCATGTCTTGAGGGCGCGGCGGAAGGAGGGGAGATCCGGAATGACCCGGATCTC
>NW_015386421.1:2068911-2077064 GCF_001527695.2 Protobothrops mucrosquamatus
CAGTAGTCCAGGCGGGAGGTGACAAGAGCGTGGGTAACTGTGCGCAAGGCATCCCGGTCCAGAAAAGGCCGCAACTGGCGAACCAGGCGTACCCGGTAAAACGCCCCCCTGGCCACGGCCGTCAATTGATCTTCTAGTGTCAGCCATGGATCCAGGAGGACACCCAGATTGCGCACCCTCTCTGAGGGAGCCAAAATTTTGCCCCCTATAGTCAGCGACGGAGTCAGCTGACTATGCCTGGGAGCCGGCAACCACAGCCACTCAGTCTTGGAAGGGTTGAGTCTGAGTCTGTTTCTCCCCATCCAGACCCGTACGGCCTCCAGGCACCGGGCCATCACGTCAAGGGCATCATTGGGGTGGCCTAACTATCAGCCTATCAGCCTGACCTCAATACCTGGGAAGATCTTGGAAAAGATAATCAAGTAACGAATCAGCGAATACCTAGAGGCAAATAAAGTCATTACCAAAAGCCAACATGGGTTTGTCAAAAACAGATCATGCCAGACAAATATTATTGCATTCTATGACCAAGTGACAAAAGTAATGGACCAGAGGAATGCTGTGGATATAATTTAATTGGACTTCACTAAGGCATTTGATAAAGTAGATCACAACCTACTACTTGATAAGACAGAAAAATAAGACAGAATCACCACCAGATGGATTCGTAGCTGGCTGACCGGCCGTATTTATTGTGTGGTCCTCAATGAAACTGCATCTACATGGAGGGAAGTGTGTAGTGGGGTGCCCCAGGGCTCTGTTCTGGGCCCACTGCTCTTCAACATCTTCATCAATGATTTGGATGAGGGGATAGACGGGGAACTCATCAAATTTGCAGATGACACCAAGCTGGCAGGAATAGCCAACACTCCAGAAGACAGGCTTAAGATACAGAAGGATCTTGACAGACTTGAAAATTGGGTGCTATCTAACAAAATGAAATTCAATGGTGAAAAAAGTAATGTTCTACATTTAGGCAAGAAAAACCAAATGCACAGGTATAGTATAGGTGGTACCTTGCTCAATAGTAGTAACTGTGAGAGGGATCTTGGAGTCCCAGTGGACAATCACTTAAATATGAGCCAGTAGTGTGCTGCAGCTGCCAAAAAAGCCAACACAGTTCTAGGCTGCATTAACAGAGGGATAGAATCAAGATCACGTGAAGTGTTAATACTACTTTACAATGCCTTGGTAAGGCCACACTTGGAATACTGCATCCAATTTTGGTCACCACGATGCAAAAAGGCTCTAGAAAGAGTACAGAGAAGAGCAACAAAGATGATTAGGGGACTGGAGACTAAAACATAAAAACAAATGGTTACTGGAATTGGCTATGTCTAGTTTAATGAAGAGAAGCACGACAGGTGACATGATAGCAGTGTTCCAATAGCTCAGGGGCTGCCACATAGAAGAGGGAGTCAAACTATTCTCCAAAGCACCTGAGGACAGGACAAGAAGAAACGGATGGAAACTAACCAAAGAGAGAAGCAACCTAGAACTAAGGAGAAATTTCCTGACAAAACAATTAATCAGTGGAACAATCTTTCTCCAGAAGCTGTGAATGCTCCAACACTGGAAGTTTTTAAGAAGAGACGGGACAGCCATTTGTCTGAAATGGTAGAGGGTTTCCTGCCTGAGCACGGGGTTGGAATAGACGACCTCCAAGGTCCATTCCAACTTTGTTGCTGTTGTTGTTATTGTTGTTGTTGTTATTATTATTATTGGTGATGGGATTTAACATATCCATAAAATGGCGGAAGGGGTTTTGTTCAATCAATAAAATGGTTTATTGAGCTTATGTGAAAGCTAGTTTGTTTCATAAATTTCACTATTGTTGTTGGTAGTCACTTATTGCTATTTATACAATCTTCATTCCTCACCTGTATACACACTTCCTGAATCTCTTCTATTTCTTTCTCTCTCAATTTCATCTCAAATATGCCCCAGATGCAGTAAATTAATCCCAGTGTTTGGTTATGCAGTGGATTGTTCACATTTTTTTCCACAAATCAAAATGTTGATTTTTCAGTGTCTTTGGCAATGCAAGATAAGTCATGAACATTTGCTTTAGAAAATGAGGAATATCTGATGAAGAAGAGAAAATCTGACAGAACAATTATTAATGGAAAATACAGAAAAGTGTAAACTTGGTACAAAGTTAATTTCAGAGAACACTAGAATGTAGTGTTCAGTTTGGCCATGTGGAAGTAGGACTTATTACAACTATGAAATTTAAACATGTTTGATATTAAATGTACAACAGCATTCTTCAACCTGCCAGATGTATCACATAGTAACTTCCATAATGTCTAACAGCAGGACCATGATGGAGTTGAAGTCCCAATGTAACTGGAGGTTGCAAGGAAGTCAGGGCATATATCATTCAGAAAAATATTGAATGCACATAATCTAAATGGAAGTCAAAGAGGAGTATACACATCACCAACTCAGCCCTAGGGGTCTGTAGTAAGAAATCCCATAATTAGCTCTTGTTACCATCCATCTATTATAAAAACTGGGTTGTTAGTTTGTTAGAGGGCTGGCTAATGAGAACAAGATAAACTTTCTATGTTCTTCAAATAAAATATTGTACAATATTACAAATTTATACTTGGGGAATTGTGGCAAATTAATGTATTTAAAAGAATACATTGAAAGAAAGTACTCTTATTTTGAAAGGATCACAATCAAGTAGATTGAATTGCCATTAGAAAACACAAATTCTAAAGCTGTCAGCCTTAGCAGGTTAACTAGTCAGGAAATCTGTCCAGAACAGTTAATTTTACTTTATTGTAAGGCAAAATTAACAAAACCTCATAAGTCTGAAAGTAGAATTCTCTGTCCATCTCCTTATACCCCAAGAAATTATGAAAGGCCCCTTCTGAGCCTGTTGCCCACCTACTATCCAGCTGTGGACTATGTTGTCTCTTATCTGACCTCACTGGGCCCATTCTCCCACTGTCATTCCCAAATGCCATTAGACCTGCTGTAGAAAAAGATCTATTTTATAAACTCCAAGAGCTGTAATAGGAACTCTTCTCTATCCTTATTAATTCTGAAGCAATACATACTGTATATCTCACAGGCCAGGACTAGGAAATCTACTCACCTGTCAAGGGTTGAAGTAAGGTGGTAATTCTTTGTTACTGACAAGATGGCTTTGATTAGATTATCTGTAGAGAAAAAAAGAATACTTTAGAAAGTGAAGCCATTTCAAGGATTTTTCAAAATTCATAACAGGGGCAGATAAAAACTTCAGGATCAAATTGATTACTGAATAAATCTGCATCTTAGCTTTAATTTATAACCCATTAACAAGAAATCAGAAAAGGAATAGCCAATATAAAATACAGGCGGTCCCTACCTTTCAACCACAATTGAGCCCAAAATTTCTGTTGCTAAGTGAGTAATTTGTTAAATGGGTTTTGCCCCATTTCATGACCTTTCTTGCCACAGTTGTTAAGTGAACCACTGTAGTTGTTATATTAGTAATATGGTGAAGTGAATCTGGCTTTCCTACTTACTTTCCTTGTTAGAAGGTTACAAAAGGTGATCAAATGACCCTGGGACACTGCAACCATCATAAAATGAGTCAATTTTGATCACATAACCATGAGGATGCTGCAATGGTCGTAAGTATGAAAAATGGTCATAAGTCACTTTTTTCAGTGTTTTTGTTAAGTTTGAATGGTCACTAAATGAACTGTTGTAAGGACTACCTATATTTTGTGACGTACCACCTCACATTTTTCTCAGACATGCACCAGCTGGAATTACTTGAATAATAAACTATCCTTCTCTGTGTACTGTGAGCTGAAACACAATACAAAAGAAGATATTTAATCTGTATGTCTCTTTAGCTAGGAGAACAATACAAATGAAATTTGCATTATAATCATGGGCAGCCATTATAATATGGGGAAAAAACTGCAACCACACTTTATTCAATGTCACCATAGTATGCATTACTATTAATCCCACAGGTATATTTAGCCTCTAGTGTTTTGGTGTAGCTTATTTCTACCAAACCAAAGAGCAAGCAACAACATACCTGGAGATGTGTTGATACCCACCTCTATGCCACAGGTAGGCATCTCTGGAGAAAAGTGTTTTTTAAAAAAGTGTTTTTAAAAAAAGTCATGATTGTAGATGATGCATGTCATCTCTATAAATGATAAGCAGGATTCTCCCAAGCTGCATGACAAGGAAGAACAGATGCTATGCCTCCTCCTCAATCAAGATACCAACACATAAGGTAAGCCAAGTTATTACTGGTATCTGAGCAGAAAATTCCAGAAATATTTCTCCTCTTTCTTGTCAGTAAAAATAAAGAAATAATAAATTGAGTAGCCAGTAACTTGTTTTGAACCCAAATTCAGTACTAAAATCAGTTTATTTATTTATTTATTTTATTTATTTGAATTTATATCCCGCCCTTCTCCTTGCGGACTCAGGGCGGCTGACAATCAATTTAAAATACACCAAAAACAATTACAAAATTTAAAATTAGTTAAAAAGAAATATTTAAATGTTGTCTGATTAAAATATAATTAAAACCCCTCTAAAAAATTACCCTAGGCCAGTCCTGCTTGTTGGAATAGCCATGTCTTAAGGGCGCGGCGGAAGGAAGGGAGATCAGGGATCACCCTGATCTCTGGGGGCAGCTCATTCCAGAGGGTGGGAGCTCCCACAGAGAAGGCCCTCCCCCTTGGGGTCGCCAGCCGGCACTGTCAGCTAAGAACAATCATACATTGGCTTGTTGTGATATTATTTTTTATTTTATGTTTCAAAATAATCTTAATAGAAAATTAAGATTCTCCTTAACAGAATAATATTTTAGAGTCATATTTGGAGAACATATTGGTCTACAACAGCAAGTGGACCCATTGTTCATAAAATATAATCTTAAATATTCAGTATTTAGAGGCAGATTGAATAGTTCAGGGTGAAATTCAAGTATAGAGACATATTTAAATGCTTATATGAGGCTGGGAATGATGCTCATTTGCCAAGCACATATTTTGCATGTTTAATGTCCCAAATTCAATCCTTAGCCCCTTAAGAACCAGAACATGAGAAGTACCTTTGCCTGAGACTGTGGAATTATTGCTGATCTAACATAAATTGAAAGTACATTTTGTGCCAAATAAGACAGTATTACATATTCATACCTACTCCCTGTGCTCTTGTTATAAATACCATGCTCATTTTCACTTATTAATAGCTATAATTAAGCAGGAAAATTGAAGGTGTCAGGTTTCTTAGAAAGTAAAAGAATCCACTGTTTTTTCTAAGTAATTGCCTAGCAGGAGGATGATAGGTAGAGGGAAATACTATTTTCTATTAGATACTAAAAATTCCAAAAATTCAAGAATGGAATATATTTAGAAAGCTCTATACAAATACAATGGGACCTAGCTACTGTGTATGCAGGTGTGTGCATATGTATGAGAGAGACAGTCAAGGAGAAAGAGAAACAGAAAGAAAGACAAAAAAGAAGTACAAATTCTACTCTTCTCCATATTTAGCTTTGCCTCACTTTAATGATTACAAATATATCCAATCCTAGCATCCCAAAATGATTTCCTCAAAGCAAATAAAGTCATTACTTTACACATTGCTTCTTATTTGTGACCCAGAGATTTTCAATAGCTATATCATCCACTTAAACTTTCTCAAATTTAGCAACTCCAGTTTCTATAATTTATGAATTAGGGGTGATGGGGACATCTTAGTAACAAAAATGTTACAATTAGCTGTGATATATTTAAGAATACTCGCAGTGGTATTCAGGAAGTAAGTAAATAATGCAAAGACAATAATGGAGCATATTTATGTTTCAGATGACCCAACTCACACAGAACCTACTTAGTTTGAATCATTCCTAAGAACAGGTAGACCTTGAGTTATGAGTGTAATGGAGCCTGCCCATTCCACTTGTGACTCGAAAACTTGTGGAAGTGAAGAGATCACTCCCTTGCTCATTAAGACGCATGCAGCTCGTTAAATGAACATGAGGTATCTTAGAGTGGGGAAGGCCATGGAGGGCCTAGTGATGTAACAGGACTCCAAGGACTCCCCGACCCACTAAGATACCTCATACTTCCCCCTTCCTTCCTGCTGTGCTGGACTCAACTTGAAAAGATCTGTCTCCTCTCTGCCATGGTTCCTGCTGCCACCCGGATCTGAGGCTGGGGGATGTTTCCGTGTGCCTCCGGAGGCTGGATTAGGGCATCGGAGGCCTTTTCCAGGCCACTGCTGCCCGGATCTGATGCTGGGGGATGCTTCCGCGGCCCTGTGGTGGCCCAATCTGGGTGCCAGAGGCCTTTTCCAGGCCACTGCCGCCTGGATCTAAGGCCGGGGGATGCTTTCATGGCCCTCCGGTGGCCCAATCCGGGCACCAGAGGCCTTCTCCAGGCCTTCTCTTAGGCCTCCATTCTCTGAGAATGCACCGAAGGCCTGGAGCAGCCAAGAAATTGAAGGATCTCGAACTTCACAGGGTGAGTATTAAAGGTCTGGTGCCTAGGGAGACCCGGGGTGGGGGTGGGGAGGAAGAGAATAACCAGGGTGAATGTTGCAGAGCCTCTGTGGTCACTCGTAAGGGTGAACGACTGCCATGGTGCTGCAATATTCATAATTTCGGGACTTGCTCATAAGCACTAAGGGGCGCTTATCACGTAACTTCGAACAAGTGTTAAGTGAATGCTTGTAACTCGGGGATTACCTGTTTGTGCTGAGTAATGACTCATAGGATCTTAATTCAGCTTTCAACCTATAATAACCCACATGAAATCCTGTAGCATATGCAGCTACAGACACTGGGAAGATCCTGGCAAAGCTGTTTGATCATGCTGCTGCAGTAATTTAAGCCAATCATTCCTCAGACAATACAAAGATTCTTTCAGAGACCCAACTTACTTTCTCTAATATACTGCTGTTGCTCTGCTTTTATATGAAGATTGGATAAACACCTACTAGGCTTAATGATTCAGCGCTCACTTCTAGAGATCAACAATATAATGTTCCAAGCCTGGTCTGTAAGCAGAATGAGTCAGCTCCCCCTAGGTTTATACAGAGTGTCTTTTATATAAAACATTCCACAACAATATATGATAAAAATAGCAAATTTCAGTCTTGTAACTTCCAACAGGCTCCATTTGAAGATTTAGCTTAGCTTAGTATGGTAAATAAACACACTTTTTATCTGCTTTGGATTCATTCAAAGAGAGCAAATATATTCCTTACATGGAGAGCTTCCAAAACAAGCCTTATGAAGTACTAGAAAAATTAATCACATTTGGAGCAGGAAAAATCAAGAAAAACCACTTTAATACCACTTTATAACGCCTTGGTAAGGCCACACATGGAACAATACATCTAGTTTTGGTCACCACCATGTAAAAAAGATGTTGAGACTCTAGAAAGAGTACAGAGAAGAGCAACAAAGATGATTAGGGGACTGGAGATTAAAACATATACACAAACGGTTACTGGAATTGGGTATATCTAGTTTAATGAAGAGAAGGATGAGGGGGGACATGATAGCAGTGTTCCAATATCTCAGGGGCTGCCACAAAGAAGAGGGAGTCAAGCTATTCTCCAAAGCGCCTGAAGGCCGGACAAGAAGCAATGGATGGAAACTAATCAGAGAAGAAACCTAGAACTAAGGAGAAATTTCCTGATAGTTAGAACAATTAATCAGTGGAACAACCTGCTTCCAGAAGTTGTGAATGCTCCAACACTGGAAGCTTTTAAGATGAGACTGGACAACCATTTATTGCCTGAGCAGGAGGTTGGACTAGAAGACCTCCAAGATTCCTTCCAACTCTATTACTATTATTATTATTATGGATCATCGCACAGTCAACCAGATGTTTAGACTGGATTTGGCATTTTGTCTACCTATCGAGTCCTTACCAAGGACCTGGGATAGGCAGATGTGGATGTTTGATGTTATTACAGATATCGTCGCAGGATGGAAGCAGTTCCTAGTAAGGCCGCCTTTTGCAATTGACTAATGGCGAATTTGTCAATGCCAATGGTGTTCAAGTGGTGCTCCAGTTGTTTTGGGATTGCACCCAAGGCGCCTATTACTATTGGTACTACCCTTGCTTGCTTTTGCCACAGTCTTTCTATTTCTATTTGTAGGTCTT
>NW_015386421.1:2077182-2092914 GCF_001527695.2 Protobothrops mucrosquamatus
TATTATTATTATTATTATTATTATTATTATTATTATTATTATTATTATTATTATTATTATTATTATTATTATTATTATTATTATTATTATTATTCATTACTACTACTACTACTACTATTATTATTATTATTATACAATATGACCATCTAAAAGTTTTATTATAATTAAAAGAAGAGAAATTCTTGCATAAATGAGTTGTATTTATCTTCCTTCAGCTCCGTGTGACATTTTTAGAATACTCTTTTCTCTAGGGAAGTTCCAATCAGTATTAATGAGATTTCAAGTCACAATAAAACTAACCTTTAATACATCCTAGGTTATTGGGCCACTTGACTTAGGCCAAGAGCTCCTTAATCTTGTACATTAACTATATGTGAGCTTGCTCTCATTATATGATGTGGATGCAAATACTTCACAGAATGATCTTAGCTGCATAATTCTTCCTTGGAAAAACAGAAAGGGGGGGAATATCATATAATAAAAGAAATGAGAGATGAACAAAGATCATATTGTTATGTGAATGTAGCAAAACTAAATGGTATGTGAACACTGAAAACAAATGATAATGCCAGCATCATTTTCATTCCCATAGCAGGTGTATTTATTTTTGCATATATCAATTTATATGACAGCTTATATTACCAATGTGATTCTGGATGGCAAAAAAAATAATTGAAATGCATGTATATAATAAACAAACAAACAAACAAACAAATAAAACCCTTCCATCACATTAATACAAAGGAGCTCCCAAGCATACTATTCACCAATAGTGTGGGCTCAATTACTCAAATCCCCATGCCTCTGTAAACAGACCCAGAAAAAGGATGGGAAGAAATAATGTTAAAAGCCAAGAGGAGTACAAATTTGTCAGAAACATCACAGTGACTTTTGAGGGCAGAAGGGTAAATAAGGATATTTCTCTCAAACATAGAATAGAAAGTTAGAACATAATGAGCAGAAACAAATGTTTACATATCATGGAGAAACTCTCTACACTTACACTTCAGAAACAGAGAAAGACTTTGCTTTCTGTGTGGTCATTGCTTGCTTTTTCTCTAATATTTACCCCTTTCCCAGAACATCACAAATTTCAAGGTCAGCCGTGAGTCAAGATCTAAATATAAAAATTCATAGAAAACAAGCAGTGAAAAATGGCTCTTGATTTTCCCAGTTCTGGAACATGCAAGGCTAAATATATCCCCTTAACGAGATACTTAGAATATAATATAACACAAAGTGCAGAGCACACTTTTTGTTGGCATATAGGCCAATCTTCCTACATCTGGAAACTTGAGACTTCTACTCCTACTCCTGTAATTGCTATTGTAACATTTCTGGAGGATACTGAATTGGACGAGTCTGTTTATTAATATTTCTACCATAGCAAAATCACACCATTTCTTCAGAGACCACTTTTTTTAACAGTAGTCCACAACTTAGAACCATTCATTTAGTGACCATTTGAAATTACAACGGCATTGAAAAGAAATGATTTACAACTGGTCCTCATAGTTACAACTGTAGCAGCATCCCCTTGATCACATGATCAAAATTTGGGTGCTTGGCAACTGGCACGTATTTATAATGTTTCCAGTGTCCCAGGGTTATGTAATTGCCTTTGCAACCTTCCCAGCTGGCTTCTGTCAAAGCAAAGTCAATGGGAGAAGCTGGATTCACTTAATGACTGCATAATTCACTTAACAACTTCAGTAATTCTCTTAACAATGGCAAAAAAGATCATTACATTGGGTGTGACTCACTTAACAACCGCCTTGCTTAGTAACAGAAATTCTGGTCCCAACTATGGTTATTAAACAACTACATGTATATATCTTGAGGAGAAAATTCGTACAATGTCAAAATTATCAAAAGGAATCCTCAAAAGGCAAACATTTGAAGACTGTTCCTAGGTAACAATAGCTCTTAGACTTATATACCACTTCATAGTGCTTTACAGCCCTCTCTAAGAGGTTTATAGTGTCAGCATATTGCCCCCAACAATCTGGGTCCTCATTTTACCAACCTCGGAAGGATGGAAGGCCGAGTCAACTTTGAGCTGCTCAAAATCAAACTCCTGGAGTAAGCAGTGAGTTAGCCTGCAATACTGCATTCTAACCACTGCACCACCACAGCTCTTATGGTAGTAATTAGAATTCAGATTTGATATTGTATTGATATTATTAATATCAAGTTGAGTAATTTATTATTGGTTGTTGAACTATAGCTGCTGTCCATATCTTTGACCAAATCATCTTAATCCCAGAAAATTTACACAATAAAGAATTCCAGTATGATATTTTTCATATGTAAGTTTAATAAACACAATGGCAATGTCTAGTTGCAAACATCCCCATTATCTGGATCAATTTGGGGAATGAAAAGCAATGAAGTACAGAGCAAAGTACACTTCATTGCTCCAAATGATACATCACAGAGAGCATCATCTCTAGAGAAGGCATAATGAATCCACTTTAGAAAATAAGATGCATGGGAAAAACCAGGAACGTAATTTAGAAGAAAACAATACAAGCAAAATTAAATAGTCAAAGGTTGGGAAACAACAAACCAAGCATGAGAAATCTCTGTCCTGTGAGGGTTTACATCCAGACCATAAATACTACATGCTCTTCCCATGCCATTCTGGAGCACAAGATCAGAGGGAAAAAAGTTTACACATGAAAAATATCTATATATGTATATGTATTTAAGACTTAGGCTGAACTGTGCTATATGTAATATTAAACTTTAGAAATGTACTAGGGTTTATTTATTTACTTTTGATGTCCCAAAATGGATGATGAAATTATGTGGCCTCTTTTTTCCTGGCATCAATCTCTCCATTAAAAGTCTGATATGGCATGTCATTTTCTATAAAGACTTCTAAAATCTATTTACAGGAAAAAAAATCGCTAAAACTACTCTGATATAGTAGTTTGGAATTCTGAAATATAATGATGCAGTCCACATACTCACAGCTAGCTGACCTTCAAGTTGACAGAATTATGCCAGTCAATTTTCATTTGAATTTCAAGCAAACACATGATGATATAAATGCCCAAAGTCCCGAACATCAGCACAAAGCATTTCCCAAGGTTTATACTATGTTGTGAATCTCCCTTGACAACAGCCAGATTTTTCAGTCAGATCAGATCTCAGATTTCTGATGCTCAACTGATTATCATTCTCTAGAAAGTTGCTCAATCTCCCAGGTGCTCTGATTCTGGCAGCCATCATCAGCATCTTTCTCCTGCCATCCTGTTTCAACCAGTATCAGACTAGTCTTGACTGAAATCCTTAATGAGGTTTTGATCCCATCAACAAGTCACAATAATTCATCCCCAGTGCCTCCCCTGGGATAAGGAAAAAAGCTGATGCAAGAATTTCAAGTGATGTGTGCTCCAGAGTGTGATGTGAGAAGGGTGCCATTTGCTTCACTCACTCTCTGGTCTATCAGCACTGTCATTAGACCTACTAGTTTGCTGAGAAAAATAATTCTTTCCTCCCGTGAGTACAAACTGCTTTAGACTGAATCCTGGCATAAAGTTTGGTCCCAAGAGGGCACTAAACAAGCCATTCATTTGCTTTGCTCCCACTGCTTCAGCTCCCAGCCATTTCAAACAGCAGTTTCTGGTTTTAACTGAAGAAAATCCAATATAAAACCCTAGATTAACATAACTCTATAGTGGTGACACAAACTGGCAGCAACTTGGAAATACAAAACAAAGTCTGCCCAAAGACTTTCAGTCATCCTGTACTACAATTCTCCATGCTTATATTTCTTGGCTAAAATACTCTGCCAGTGAAAAGAAAATAACCCACACAGAGATCTATAATCTACACCCTACAAGAAAAGTGATCCTGTAAATCTACCGTTAGTGAGTAATCCTGTTTCTACCTGTACTTTTAATCACTTCCACAGTCAATATTTCTAAAAAAATAATAATTGCACAGCAGCTATTTGTCACTTTTCTAGGAAGGATGTCTCTCCAGTAGGAAGGCAAATATCTATAAAAGGTGAGGTACCTACATATCTTGGCCATGGTTATAGAATGTGGACTAATTATGTCCAAGGATTTGGAAGTGCTCATGCCTCAGTGAGTCTCCTTTTAATACAACAACTAAATATTGTACTGTATAAATAATAAAATACTTAATTTATGGAACTTTTACATTTAATTATATTCTACTCTGCTCCATTTTGTAATATGAAGACATATAGAATTGTGAGACTGCATTTATCTATCAAACACTATCTTAGACATTGTGTTTAACAAGGCAGACTTCATGAAGAACCATTCCAGCATTTTTATGGAATACTAAAACAAAGGCTACTATCACCTGAATTGGTATATTTTGTGTTGAATAATTTCCTATCTTCAAGTTCCTTCCATAAATTAAACTTTATGGGAGGCAAATTTGTTTCCAATTATGTCATTGTCAACATCCTTCTTACTCACATTTTTTAAGTGGCCACAGAAGGTTGAAAATGTAAAATAGTGCTCTGTTTAGGACAATTTTGCACTACCTTACTCAAAAGAAAGACATTACAAATTTACAATGTCTTTATTAAACAAGTCCATAAGCTGTAAAGATAATATGTAGAACACAATCATAGTGGATTAATATGTTATCCTACCTTGTCCTTTAATCCCAAAAGGTGGAAGAAAATCCCGAATCCTTGCCCATTTCCTGAAGGAATCATCCAAAAACATTGGTGCTGGTTTGGAGAATCTATAAATATAATGAAACAGAATGGGTTCACACATTATATTATAGCACAAGTTATTTTAACTGCAATTTGTTGAGTAAGCTATAGTGATCTGGTTCACAGATAAGGTTCATAATTGTTCTAAGGCTAAGCTAAGGTAAAAGTCTATTATGGCTTATCATATTTGAAGTTAGCCAGAAATAAAAAAAATGTCTAAGAAAGTGCACTGCTTAGAATACAAAGCATTCTTATGTATTAAGTGTACTTAAAAGTTTGAATACAAACAAAAGAGTGGAGCACATAACAGGCTACCCAGCTGTATCAGGACACATTGCAAGGTAACACCCATCCTCCATCATGCTTCCAAATCTATGTGTATGAGAAGTCCCTGCTTCAACTTTTACCTCTACTATGAATTCACTGGGTAGCCATAAACAAACAACTACCACTCAACCTCCCATCTGTAGGAATGCTATTTCAAGATTCTAGTTAGGTTTATAACAAGATAATGAATCACATACTATACACATGGAAAATATTAGTATTTTAAAATTTCTGACAACAGTAGCCATTTCTGGTGTTTACTGAATTTAGAAGAAAAAAATCAACAGTTTAGAAGGAAAAAAAATCAATAGTTTGTACTAGAGCAGCACATCACCACAAAAGGACTAAAAGAAAACCATATTTTTTATAATGTGCTTGGAAAATATTTTCTTTAGGATATAATTGTACAGGCTAAAATTTGTTATCTCTTAGTAGCAGCAGTGGTGTGCTCTTCATTCTTTCTTACACCCACACAAATGCTCTCTACAGTATCCTGTTGTTGCTGTTCCCATCATTTCTCCTTTTTATATAAATAAAAATGTGTTAGACTAATTAAACTTTTTTTTAACAAGCTTCAGGGCATGTGTTCCTATAGATGGATGTTCAATCATACTGGGCAATATATGACAACAATTCCATTGCCCAAGTCTTTTAATTTCAGAATTGAGATGTTCTCATCATTTTAGATACTACAGGGATTTCTGTGCTGTGTGGCTGCAATGTTTGCTGAAACCCAACAACTAATCCATAACCAGACAAGTTCCAGTCAATTAATACTCAATGATTGGTCAGGAAATGAGTAGATTGCCCTGCCTGCTCACCTACCTCAGTTTCCCTTTCAGCCCATGAAAACTAAATGAAGTAACCTGGAAATGTCTTACTTGCCACCAGGCTGGTATTCTTCTTGGTAGAGCAAACCTGTATTTTGGACCCTTTACCTAGTAAACCTGCTGTCCTGTGATTAGACCAGGACTGCAACATGCAAACTTCTAGAGCAAAATACAGCCTATGCAATTACACAACTTATTGTTGCAGGCAGAAGTGCCTAGCTCAGAAAAAAAAATCTTTGAAACAACAGAAATAAGAGGATGTGGCGAAGCAAAATGGCAAAAATACATCAATGGCACTGGATGATTTCTAGGAAGTTCCAGATCTAGTAATGCTCTAAGACAGAGTTCTGGTCAGAAGTGTTTTTTCCCTCACAAATCCATTTCAAAGTGATATGTAATGCTGAACCATTAATAGAATAGCAGGCTAGCTAACGGTGTGCAAAGTTCAATTGTTGGAAATCCCAGGGTTCCTTCCGGAAAAGTTAGTTCAAATTGAATACAGCAGATGACAATGGCACTAGTGATGATGATATATCTATACTTGCTTGTTAATATATAAAATAGTACTTTAATATGTAGTTTTTGATTGACAGAAAAATATAATGAATGATCAGGATGTCTGCATGAGAAGGAATCCTCTCACTATTTTTCTCCAAAATAGGTATCTCATCCTTTCCCATCTTAAATCTCACCAATCATATCAAAGAATCTGAATAGAAAGTTATATCCTGCCAGAATGCACCTCTCCCCGCTCTTTTTTTTTTTTTTTTTTACAAAAATAGGCATCCCCTCCAACCACCACATTTTTCTATTGCAGTAATTATTTATGTTAATCAAAGATCCTGGAGCACCGGGGAACTACCAGAGAACTGGAAAAGAGCTGATGTGGTTCCCATCTTCAAAAAAAGGAAAAAAATGGATCCAGGAAGCTACAGACCTATCAGTCTGACCTCAATACCTGGGAAGATTCTGGAAAAGATAATCAAGCAATGAATCAGCGAACACCTAGAGGGAAACAAAGTCATTACCAAAGGCCAACATGGGTTTGTCAAAAACAGATCATGCCAGACAAATCTTATTGCATTCTATGACCAGGTGACAAAATTAGTGGACCAGAGGAATGTTGTGGATATAATTTACTTGGACTTCAGTAAGGCATTTGATAAAGTAGACCACAACCTACTACTTGATAAAATAGAAAAATGTGGATTAGACAGCATCACCACCAGATGGATTCATAGCTAGCTGACTGACTGTACTCAGTGTGTGGCCCTCAATGGAACTGCATCTACATGGATGGAAGTGTGTAGTGGGATGCCCCAGTGCTCTGTTCTGGGCCCACTGCTCTTCAACATCTTCATCAATGATCTGGACAAGGGGATAGATGGAAAACTCATCAAATTTGCAGACGATATCAAGCTGGCAGGAATAGCCAACACTCCAGAAGATAGGCTTAAGATACAGAAGGATCTTGACAGACTTGAACATTGGGTGCTATCTAACAAAATGAAATTCAATGGTGAAAAAAGTAAGGCTCTACATTTAGGCAAGAAAAACCAAATGCACAAGTATAATACAGGTCAGTGATGGCAAACCTTTTAGAGACTGAATGCCCAAACTGCAACCCAAAACCCACTTATGTATCATCGGGTGCCGGGTGGGCGTGGTCCATTGGGTGGGTGCGGCCCATTGGGTGGGTGTGGCCCATTGGGTGGGCGTGGCTGTGATGGTAACGGCAGACTGGGTGGGTCTAAAAAGTTCAATCAATCAATTCCAACTTTGCAAGATCTTTTTTTTCCTGCGAGAAGTTGAAATTAATTGACTGATTGAACCTTCTTTTTTTTTTGCACACGGCAGCGGAGGCCTAAAGCAAACAGGTTTTATAAAACCCAGCTGAAGGCCTAGGACTGGGGCGACGGCACACGTGTCCACAGAGAGGGCTCTGCATGCCACCTGTGGCATGCGTGCCATAGGTTCGCCACCACGGATATAGGTAGTACCTTGCTCAGTAGTAATAACTGTGAGGGGGATCTTGGAGTCCTAGTGGACAATCACTTAAATATGAGCCAGCAGTGTGCTGCAGTTGCCAAAAAAGCCAACACAGTTCTAGGCTGCATTAACAGAGGGATAGAATCAAGATCACGTGAAGTGTTAATACTGCTTTACAATGCCTTGGTAAAACCACACTTGGAATACTGCATCCAATTTTGGTCACCACGATGTAAAAAAGATGTTGAGACTCTAGAAAGAGTACAGAGAAGAGCAACAAAGATGATTAGGGAACTGGAGGATAAAACGTATAAAGAACAGTTGCTGGAATTGGGTATGTCTAGTTTAATGAAGAGAAGGGCTAGGGGTGACATGATAGCAGTGTTCCAAATCTCAGGGGTTGCCACAAAGAAGAGGGAGTCAAGGTATTCGCCAAAGCACCTGAAGGCAGGACAAGAAGCAATGGATGGAAACTAATCAGAGAGAGAAGCAACCTAGAACTAAGGAGGTTTCCTGCCTGAGCAGGGGGTTGGACTAGAAGACCTCCAAGGCCCCTTCCAACATAAATTATATAACATCAATAACTGTAAAACATACACCATCACAATATCCATTAGAAATTTGTAACAATGTTATTGACAATATATAGTATATCCAAAGTAATAAGTAAGATTTCACTGGGACTAAAGCAATGTTTATTGTTATGGGAACAAATTTCCCCTAGGTCCAAATAAAGAAATGGACCACCAGTAGTATGCGTGTCTACTGTTGACACAATCTAGAACCAATGTTTTTAAAGCCTTTTTCTCACAGAATCCCTTAAAAATTACAGAGGACCTCAAAACAGCTTTTTTTGTTATCAATGTTTATCATATTAAAATTTAAATAACATATTGTTTGCCACTATTGCTTCTCACAATTATTTCATAGAATTTTAATATATTTTTTTCAGCATAGGCTGTCAAATAATTTTGATTTTGCTGATTCATGTGAAGGTCTTGGGTAACCCCCCAAGGGGCCTTCAGGCACACTTTGAAAAACATTGATCTAAAAGACAGAATTATCAGAGGGAAAAATTTGTAAACGTGTTCCCTTTGCTTAAGTTAATCAACAACAGATAAAACTGGGAAATTGGAGAAATATGCACATAAAGAAGAGCTTTTTATATTTAAAAAATCAATAATATTTATTGTTATCTGAACTGTTGCCTAAGCAGTTTTATCTAAAATGTTAAGCTGAGTTATAAAAAAGGAAAGACAGAAGGGAGAAGATAAAAATACAATGTGTCAGACTGGCAAATTTATGTACAGAATAATATAGTCTCCAAAATCAGTAAACAAAATGAATCCACCTCAAACCATATTCAGGATTAGATTGATTTTTACCAACACAATTACAAGAATAAGAGATTTATCAGTAAAATGGCTGGCAAGGAATAGATGAAGCATGGTGAGCAGTCATTGACAGCACACTCACTTGTATCTCAGGAGACATTATGTGGAATGAGAAAGAAAAAGATTAATTTTGAAAGGAGTTAATATTATGTTATACTTTCTAAGGAAAAAATAGATCTTTAATGTTTTGTTAAATAAATTTATTCAATAGAAATAGTTTTCATTTCATTAAAAAGCTTTTTTAATCAGCTTTTATTAAATAAATCTCATTATTATTGTTACTAATGCATTTTGTCTCAGAGTCAGGAGAGTTGCATTTCTTTCTTTCTATATTCTTTCTCTAATTCCATTTCCTTTTTTATGCTGATCTATTCCTCAACGATAATGATGTAGGCTGCCTAAATTCTAAAACAGTCAGCATCTGAAAACAACTTGTACAGCACCTATAATATTAGCCACACAACCAACAGAAGATGGATTATTGTAGACAGGCCTTTAATAGCCCTAACTCCCTAGTGGTCCTCTCAAACTGAAAAGCTACTTACTGTCTTGAACAGAACACTGGTTTTTTTTCTTTTGTAATATAAGTTTGTAGCATGACATAAGTGATAATATCTGAACAAACCACCAGCATTTAGCCAAATAATGAGAATCATTCATGTTCTTTATTTCCTGGATGATTAAGAAGGGAAAAATATTCCACAGATGCCTGGCTTAAAGGACCTGAAAGAATATTGAAATTTTAGAATAATAATAAAAAAAACACAGCACAATACTTTTTCTTTCTACTACAGAAATGAGCCTCTATTTCCAGAGGATTTTTCTTTGAAAATGTCTCTGGAAAGCTGCTAAGAAGCAACACTTTAAAGTTATTTATGAGAAGAAAAAGCAGTTGTTTGGTCTGATCAGATCCAAATAACATACTGTACATTTTATCATGTGAGTGAGTAGCACTGGATAATGTCAGCTAGGTTAATTACAAAGCTTGTTTTTCAGAGATTTATGGTTACAAAGGAGAAATATCCTTTGGACCTCAGTTTGACCCAAAAGCTATTTCTGTTTAGACTTTAATGTGGGAGTTAGTTCTCTCTGCCAAGTGCCAGAGTAATTGAGTGTTTAACCACATCCTTGCCCTGGATTTATCCAAGATGAGGGAGAAGCACACCACTTGACTGTTTAACTTGCAGATAGAAAGTAGCTAAATATCCTTACATACATGCATGCATATCCAGCAGGCTATTTCCTTCAGAGGTAAGCAATGTTAGGCAAAACACAAAAAGGAATAAGAAATAGTAAACCAAAGAAATTAGGGCCTGAAAAAGTAAAATAAAAGAAAGCTAAATCTGCAACACATCAACTTCATTCACTATATCTCTTCATAATTTTCTAACTATCCTTATTTTTACCACATTCATTAATTGTGTTTTGCTCTTTAAGCTTCTCACTCTGTTTTGAGGATATCATCATCTTCATCCAGGCCATGACTTTTTTGATCCTCCCGTTCTCTTCAACCCATTCACATTTCCTTCCTATATTTGTTTTGTAATTCTGTTTATATGAATGAATCATGAATACTTCATTTTCGCTCATCATTCACTGTTGTATTCAATCTACATTGATTTCAACACCCATACATTTCTTCTTGCTTTACCACACACAATTAAGCACCCAATTTCCACTGCATCCAATTTGATTTTATTTCTCCTGAATATTCAACCCTCACCATCATAAAGCAGACAGAAGTATGCTCTTACACACAACCATTTTTGTTTCTTACAACAAATATTCATTTTTCACAATAGATCAAATGCTATGCACTACCTCTCTTCATAATTCTTGTTTCATTGTAGAAAGGATCTAACATACGCTGCAAATCACCTAAATCTTCACCTAACAACATGGCGTCAACTGTATACAAATCATACATATATTCACATTTCCAAACAACACACCTTTAAATATACATTTATCAATAAACACTTCAAACTATCAAGGGAATATTACATATCCTTATCTTCTTCTCTGCTACATTTGAATCATTTTGTTATATACCACTCTTACTGCATTCAACAAAGACAGCCATGTAGCCCTTGTTTATAGTTTGTACTTGAATTCTTCCCCAAAAGAACAGAAACAAAGTCATTATTGGAAAATAGCAAAGTCTCTATTAATGACCCCTGTAGCCATCAGAGCTGGAAACTATTGCAGATAACACTCTTCCATTACACTTAACAGGGATTGCTTTTGCATTGCGTGAACCAAACTCTACCAATGTTATTTTATTACATGCTTTTTCCACTTTCAACTCAGCCTATAAATATGGACATCAAACAAAAATGAAATACTGATACTTTTCTGAATATACTTCTGAATCCATACCAGCAGTGTTCTGCAATTTGGTGATAACTTATGAACAAAAATATACAAGCACATGCAAGTACACACAAAAAGACAGATAAACATACACAAAAGTATGATTTTGGAGATATGTGCAACTTGTTGATTTTTATCTGGTTCATTCTTTAATTCAGGTAGCTTTCCGAAATATTACTACTTACTTGATAAAAGATGACAAAAGTAATATATTTGATTACCATCTATGTATTGCTGGCAGATGTTAGGTGGAAAGAATCATGACCATCCATTAGATTGCAGCATAGATTTATTCAAGCCTATACACACGAGTCTACTCAACTGAAGTTCAGTATTAAATTGGCGCTATATAAAGGTCAATGGAATTCAGGAGCAGTTGGACTTGGACTATTTGTAACTACTGTAAGCTAATAAAGCACTTAACTCTGCACTCCAGCTCTGCCTGCTCTTCTCCTACACAGAACACAATTACCAAAATATTCTAAATCAGGTTCATATCTCATTTATATATGCAGTAAAATACCCCATGGAATTCATTCATTCATTCATTTATTCAATTTGTATCCCGCCCTTCTCCCGAGGGACTCAGGGCGGCTCACAACATTTTTTAAAACAAAAACAAACCCACAATCCCCGCCGAATAAAACCAATTAAAACCCAAATATTCTAAGTTGTGATATTTAAAATTTTCTAAAAATGAACCCGATTTAAAAATCCTCCCTAGGCCAGGCCCGCTTGCTGGAAAAGCCATGTCTTGAGGGCGCGGCGGAAAGTCAGGAGATCCAGAATCACCCGGATCTGGGGAGGTAGTTCGTTCCAGAGGGCGGGGGCACCTTGAAAAATACCTTGAAAAATACCTTGAAAAAACCAAATCTATCTTCTACATTTCAAAATTCAAAATATTTTTCCTTGCTTTGATTGTGCTTCTAACTCACTATGTTGAATGTAGCCTAATAGTAACACCTATATCATTAAAACTAGGGCTGTATTAAAAATTCCAATGAATTCATTGAAATTAATGAGATTCCGATAGAAAAAAAATATTAAATCAGCAGGGAAGAAATACTTCAGCCTGTATGTACTGTATGTATTTGTTTTCTGGGAAGAATCCAGAGAAAGAAATATTTTGGGAAATATTAAAAAGGCAGAATATATTTCCCCAAAGGAATAATGGAGAAGATCTTAAAAAAAGACAGAAACCAGCCCCCCAGAAATCAGCCCCAGCCCCTAGGCAGAGGTCAGCTTTTAGAAATGCAAATTCAATAATCCATTCAGGAAGGTTGGAGCCAGGAAGCTAGAAATTAGGAAAACAAAGACACCTAAAATCTACATATCACCCAAATTCTAAGGACAGGAGACATAATAGGATTAACCCACCAATACCAAAAGGGCACACTTAGACTCAAGTCAAAGTACATGACACAGGAAATACAAAGCCTCAAACAGGAACAGGAAACAACCTCAAGAGCCCCAGAAGGTATAAAAGCCCAACACTCTGCTCCATGTGGTCAGTTTTTCCCAGAGCCATCTTTCTGTCTGGCTCTGGGAAACCTTCTGTCTGGCTCTACAACCTTCTTTCTAAAGCAGTCTCCATTTTGATTATTCCCGGCTTGGACTGGACCCTGATGAAAATTTTTCTTTCAACAGTTTATTTATCAAATTTATATAGCTGCACATCTCATGGAAAGTAACTTTGGGCAGCATACAACAATTCAGTAAAACAATAAAAATAGAAAACTGTCATTAAACTGTATATAATAATTATTAAAAACATTTTTAAAAAACTATGAAAACAAAACTAAAACAAAAAGGAAAATAGGTGAAGGAATATTAATCATAAGGAAACCATCTCACTAGTTCACCCATTCCTCACCGGGCTGGCATAACCAGGTCTTGAGGGAGGCTGACTTCTTCTCTGGGGGAGAAGATTCTATAATGCAGGTGCCATGGCAGAGAGGATCCGCTGTCAGGGGCCTGCCAAACGAAGCTTACTATAGTGGATTGTTGAAGCCTAGAATTTTCTATTGAACTGTAAGTTTAACTGATTAGTTCAAAAAGCATTGTGGCAAGCAACCCATTTTCTTCTATTATTAATCATGGAAAACATATTGATTTATCTGTTCAACGAAAAAAATGGCACAATTGTCTCTTTGAAACTTTTCATTTAAATAACTCTTCCAAGGGTGGGGGGAACTGCTCTACAGCATTTTGGACAAACAAGTGACATTTCATGAAGTTTGTCCCTAAGAAATACCAAACACAAATCAAAGTTGATGGTAGAAGGTAATTTTTAAAATAGCAATAGCAATAGCACTTAGACTTATATACCGCTTCATAATTCTTTAAAGCCTCAGAAGGATAGAAGGCTGAGTCAACTTTGAGCTGGTCAGAACCTGATATATTTTATATTTCTATTCTACTGAAAGATTCTTAATATGAGCAAATTCTACAATGAGGCTTACTACACCGGAAAAAACAATCAGGTGAGGGATTAATTACTTAGGTTGCTAGCTTATCCAGATCTTGCTAACATGTTTTTCATACTGATCTTTTGTTTGCTTTGCTATTATCTGGATTGGTCTGTGACCATAATAAAGAATATGACTGATTGTTTTAGTTGTTGACAGTAGTGCCATAATGTTTTTAAAAGATCCTTTATTTGCATTGGAATGAAGGAAAAAGAGGTTCATAGATTTGACTGCACCTAAAGCAAATATTTAAAAGACTTGCATCAAAAGTTGTAATAATTCATTTGCAGTTGATAACTTTTTGAAACATTCCAGAATTCTTATTTGATTAAAAAGAAAAAAAAGAAACACAAATGGCAAATAGTGGTATTTTAAAGGAATAATTGTAAATCCTTTTCAATAGCAAACATTCTTATATTTTCAAAACAAATAATTCACAAACCTTCAATATCTAATAACATCAACCATTTCTCTTATTGCAAATAAAAGATATTATTTCTCTGGGCCTTTCAAAGAATTATCAGAAATTTAAAGTAAATTCTAAGGCTTTATTAGTGATCATTAGTAAACAAACACTTGTCCAATAAATCAAGAAATGCTTTGGTATGTTTATAGTTTTGATTATCATCATAGCAAAGTACTATTAAACCTTTTTATACCATTCCAGGTGGCATCTCTCACATATGAATAGAATAGAGCTGGAAGGGACCTTGGAGGTCTTTTAGTCCAGCCCCTTGCTCAAGCAGGAGGACCTATACCAGTGGTGGCGAACCTATGGCTCGGGTGCCAGAGGTGGCACTCAGAGCCCTCTCTGTGGGCACACGCACCATCGCCCCAGTCCTAGGCCTTCAGCTGGGTTTTATAAAACCTTTTCGCTTTAGGCCTCCACCGCCGTGTACAAAAAAAAAAAGGTTCAATCAATCAGTCAATTTCAACTTCTCGTGGGGAAAAAAAAACTTGCAAAATTGGAATTGATTGATTGAACTTTTTAGTCCCACCCAGTCTGCCATTACCACCGCAGCCACACCCAGCCAATGGGCCATGCCCAGCCAATGGGCTACACCCAGCCAATGGGCCACACCACCCGGCACCCGACGATGCCTAAGTGGGTTTTGGGTTGCAGTTTGGGCACTTGGTCTCTAACATATATGGTTGCTTCCATTGACAATATGTATTTCATTAATAACTGCAAAAAATAAATAAAAATTCTAGATTGTATATGATAAAATTTGTAAAAATTAAAAACCAGATAAAACCAAAATTACCTTAGAATCTAATATACACACAAATGTTAACTGGCATTCTGAATTTATTGCTACTTATTTTTTTTATTTTTTTTTATTGAAAATTTTTAAAAGTTTTACAATATAACTCCCCACCTCCCTCAAACCCCACCCTTCCCCACCCACCTCCCTTCCCCCCGACTTCCCAGAGCTACACACAAGGTTTACAATACAATAATTATACTCTGTCTTAAATTATATTACCCTTAAGTTAACAATTCTATAACATCCTTTAGCTCTCTCCTAAACTAACATATTAAACATCATTATTACAAATTATTTAATTTTAATAAAATATACTACATTAACAATCACAAATTTACTCAAAAACCAAATGAAACTTTTTAGTTCCATATTTCT